>NC_089253.1:19025518-19325518 GCF_963930625.1 Muntiacus reevesi
TAGAACATATAATTTGGGGTTATCTGATTTTTATTCTATGAGGACTCCATGCCTTTCACTGGCTATGTGCTCTTTCACATCTTTCTAAGATGTAGATAATCAATACCATTGCAAAAATAATTCCTGTACACATATACGTAAATAAATTCTGTCCACTGGAGTTTCAGTTGACTTGTCTACCCTACTGTGGAACAAATCAGTTTTATATCCATTTCTAAATTGATTTCAGTATTGTTGTTGCTGTTCAGTCGCTAAGTCGTGTCCGACTCTCTGAGACCCCATGGACTGCAGCACCCCAGGCTTCCCTGTCCTTCTCTCTCTCCCAGAGTTTGCTCAAATTTATGTCCATTGAGTCGGTGATACTATCTAACCATCTTATCCTCTGCTGTCCTCCTCTCCTTTTGCCTTCTATCTTCCCGGCATCAGGGTCTTTCCCAATGAGTCGTCTCTTTGCATCAGGTAGCCAACATATTGGAGTTTCAGCTTTAGCATCAATACTCTCAATGAATGTTCAAGGTTTATTTCCTTTTGGATTGACTGTGGTGATCTCTTTGCAGTCGAAGGGACTCTCAAGAGTCTTCTCTAGCACCACAATTTGAAAGCATCAGTTCTTCAGCACTCAGCCTTCTTTATGGTTCAAAGCTCACATCCCTACATGACTACTGGAAAAACTGTAGCTTTGACTCTACAGAACTTTTTTGGCAAAGTGATACCTTTGCTTTTTAATATGCTAAGTTGGTCATAGCTTTCTTCCAAGGGGCAAGCATCTTTTAATTTCATGGCTGAAGTCACTGCCTACAGTGATTTTGGAACCCAAGAAAATAAAGTCTGTCACTACTTCTACATTTTCCCATTCTATTTGCCATGAAGTGATGGGACCAGATGCCATGATCTTAGTTTTCTGAATGTTGGTTCTAAGCCAACTTTTTCACTGTCTTCTTTCACCTTCATCAAGAGGCTCTTTAGTTCTTCTTCAGTGCAGTGCAGTGTTAGTCCCTCAGTCGTGTCTGACTCTCAGCGACCCTATGGACTGTAGCCTGCCAGGCTCCTCGTCCATGGTATTTTCCAAGCAAGCATATGGAGTGGGTTGCCATTTCCCTTCTCCAGGGTACCTTCCTGACCCAGGGGTCGAACCCAGGTCTCCCACATTGCAGAAAGTCTCTTCACCATCTGAGCCACGGGGGAGTTCTTCTTCAGGCTCTGCCGTTAGAGTGGTATCATCTGCATATCTGAGGTTGTTGATATTTTCCCCAGCAGTCTTGATTCCAGTTTGTGATTCATCCAGCCTGGCATTTCACATTCTGCATGATGTACACTCTATATAAGTTAAATAAGCAGTGTGACAATATGCAGCCTTGTCATACTCCTTTCCCAATTTTGAACCAGTCTGTTGTTCTATGTCCAGTTCTAACTGTTGCTTCTTGACCTGCATACAGGCTTTTCAGGAGGCAGGTAAAGTGGTCTGGTAATCCCATCTCTTTAAGAATTTTCCAGTTTGTTGTGATCCACACAGTCAAAGGCTTTACTGTGGCCAATGAAACAGAAGTAGATGTTTTTCTGGAACTCTGTTGCTTTCTCTATGTTCGAACGAATGTTGGCAATGATCTCTGATTCTTCTGCCTTTTCTAATCTAGCTTGTACATCTGGAAGTTCTTGGTTCACATACTGTTGAAGTCTAGCTTGAAGGATTTTGAGCATAATCTTGCTGTCATGAGAAATGAGTGCAATTGCCCAGTAGTTTGAACAATCTTTGGCATTGCCTTTTTGGGGATTGTAATAAAAATTGACCTTTTCCAGTTATGTGGCCACTGCTGAGTTTCCCAGATTTGCTGACATATTGAGTACAGCACTTTAATAGCATCATCTTTTAGGATATGAAATACTCAGCTGGAAATCTATCACCTCCATTAGCTTTGTTTGTAGTAATGCTTCCTAAGTATGACTTCATGCTCCAGGATTTCTGGCTCTAGGTGAGTGACCACACCATCGTGGTTATCTGAGTCATTAAAATCTTTTTTGTATAGTTCTTCTGTGTCTTCTTGCCACCTTTTCTTAATCTCTTCTGTCTCTGTTTGGTCCTTTCTGATCTGCCCTTTGCTGTGCCCATCCTTGCATGAATGTTCAGTATCCTGATTTATAAATGGCTATGGCTTTTCATTTTCCTTAATGTGGTTTTTGTATCTACCTAGCCTCCTTTCTAAGAAGCTAGTAACTAAGATCTTTAACACATTCATTTTGTACCTGTAGGACTGTCATGAGTTTATATATGTATTTTTTGAAAACCATTCTTTAATGCATAGACAGGAACAATTAAATATAGTGCCTAAAGAAACAATATTCAAAGTATAATTAACTCCTGTTTTAGAAATTACAGATCATATCACTATTAAACTAAAAACAAGGCACATTTTTAAAAGTATTTAATGAATAAAATTAGTTTATATTTTCTTCAATGACCTTTCTTTTACTCTACAATAAAATTGTTATAATAAAATTTGCTGCTTACCATGCAGGTTCACATCGGACTTTCCTATACTTTTAATTGGGAGAATGGATGTAGTAATTCCCTGGGCAGTGATTTCCCAATATCTAATTGCCCCTCTACAAAAGGCCATCATGGAGAACATTTCAGAACATGGCATATAGTTTCTCAAAAAGTGCTGACCTTCCCGGTCACTTGAAGATTTAGGGGATGAAATACAATTTAGATTTTTTTAAAAGTAATTACAAAGAAAGCATGTAGAGGCTAAAGAGGTGGTTTACCAATTAAATACTGACTGACTTAGCATAGAGATGATGGTAATAAAGGCAATTCCCATGAGCTGGTAGTTTTCCCAGAAGGACTTATAAGAACTCCACTGTTCCTATATGGTTCCCAACTGTGGTTATTTTCAAATTTTAATCAATCGTAGTATTATTCTGTGGGCCTACTTAGAATAGCTTGGTAACCTGTGATACCCATACAGGCTGGGAGGGGAGACAGGCACTATAATTCACTCTTCCTTGTCAAGAATTGTTGTTCACTCAGTTGTGTCCAACTCTTTGTGACCCCATGGATATGCCAGGCTTCCCTGTCCTTCACATCTCCTGGAGTTTGCCCAAACTCATGTTTGTTGAGTTGGTGATGCCGTCCAACCATCTCATCCTCTGTCATCCCCTTCTCCTCCTGCCCTCAATCTTTCCTAGCATCAGCATCTTTCCAGAGTTGGCTGTTCGCATCAGGTGGCCACAGCTTCAGCTTTAGCATCAGTTCTTCCAATGAATATTCAGGGTTGACTTTCTTTAGGATTGACTGGTTTGATCTCCTTGCTGTCCAACGGACTCTCAAGAGTCTTCTCTAGCACCAAGAGCTCAAAAGCATCAGTTCTTCAGTGCTCAGCCTGTTTTATTTTCCAGCTGTCACATCTCTACATGACTACTGGAAAAATCATAACTTTTACTAGTCAAAGCCCTGCTTTCTTTGTTCCTGCTTCCCTGCTTGAATGTTTTCACTTGTATCCTGTCTAACATTCTGTAGATTACCAACTGTAACGGCTCCAACATCTGGGTGAAAATAATGAATGTGACTTATTGGTCCCAAAGCAGAATGGTGAGCAAATCATGGAGAAGCTGTCCAGAGACTGGCCAATGAGAAGATGCAGCTAGGGCTTACCCACTGATGACAGGAGTTCAAGGTTGAAATCTAACACATTGATTTTTAGGAACGTCTCAAAATCTTAGATTATGAATGATTCTGAACCTGGAAGCCAGCTAAGTAAGAAAAATTGCCATGACCCCTTAGCAAGGTCTGTAATAACAGGCAAAGAGTGGACCACGTATACATATATCAACAGTTTTAAATATTTTGTCATATCTGGATTAAATTGGTTTTCTCATTTTCCTATGACATATATAAATTTTTTCCCAAAATTTGAACTAGTAGCAAAATGAAATACCGTATGTATATATTCTAAATGTTATATAATAGCTTAGGAGTCAGATATTTGTGGTAGAGAGTACTCTTTTTAACATAACTCCCAACTTGGCAAGTGAATCACCCACTTCAGTTTTCAAACCAGCAAACTGAATAGGAGTAAAAGAAAAAAAACATAAATTTGAACAAATGTATCTGTTTAATTTTGGCTAAGAGAACTTCCTAAAGAGAATGGTACCTGTCAGCAGAAAGAGTACGTCTCATTGCCTCATAGAAAATAAAGCCTCAGTAAATATTTACTGAATAAATAAGCAAATTAATAATCTTGAAATTATGAGATTTAGATTAAAGTTGTGTGACCTTATATAAGTTTCTCAATCTCTGGGTTTATTTTTCCTCTTGCCATTAAAATATGATAGATGGGCTATATTGTCTTTAAATTCTCCTAGGTGTCCCAATCTTTAGGGATTCTGTATATTTAAGAGCAATCCTAAATTTGTATGGAGAAAAATCATGTCTGCATACACTCTGGATTGTCATGGCATTTGATAAGCAATGGATATGTTTATATATCCATAAATAACAAATATACCCTAATCTATATGTCTATCACTTTAACTGGTAACTGATGAAAAATAATACTGGCTAGTTGACTTTTAGGCTTTGAGCATGAAGTAACGAGGTCCAAGGAGTTAATTTGTCATCTTTTTCCTAGTCGTAGAAAATATAATACAAATTCTGACCTGAGGCATTTTAAAATAAAGCAGTTGATTACAAAGATTGAAGGAAACAGGAAAGAGATTAAGTCTGAGCAAAGGTATCTCTCTCCAAATGTTTGCCTGCTCTGTGGATAAAGCATCATATTTTCATATGGAATAGGCTAGTATTGATAAGAAAATGCACCAAATCCTGGTTACCTTTAGTATATTTCAAATATTACTAAACATCTATCTCCAACAATGTATATTTGGCATCTAGATTAGTGTATTTTAAAGTGCTTATACAGATGTTTGATTCTGTGTACTACATCGACATTAATCTATAAATTCATTTTAGCACTTAATTATAAAGGGAAATAAAATCAGAAAAATGATAATATTGCCATTCATTTCAATATTTTACAGTATCAATATTATATGACGCAACTAGAAAAAATTCAGAGATAATATATAATCTATGCAGGGCTTCCCAGCTGATTCTAGTGGTAAAGAACCCATCTGCCAATGCAGGAAATGTAAGAGAAGCAGGTTCAATTCCTGGATCAGAAAGATCCCCTGGAGGAGGGCATGGTGATCCACTCCAGTATTCTTACCTGGAGAACCCCATGGACAGAGGAGCCTGGCAGGCTACAGTCCATAGGGTTGCAAAGAATAGGACATGACTGAAGCAACTTAGCATGCACGCATGCTTAATGTATGACAAAACCCACTGAAATGTTGTCAAGTAATTAGCCTCCAACTAGTGAAAAAAAATTAAAAAAAAATAAAGGAAGAAAAAAATATAAAGCATTAAGTTAGGGCCTAAAAATATAAGAAAGGCCATGTTCTTTTCTCTAACATCAAAGAAATTCCTCTCCAGGGCACCACTACCCTACCATCCAATGAGTACTCTAGGCTTCCTGTGAACAAATGTGAAAGACTAGGATATAGTTTATATCCAGAACTTTCTAACACAAGCTCTCTAGTAATATTCAAGAAATACACAATTGATATCTGTACTCTTATTAAGAATATGGCAAGTATAGAAAATAAAGGATACCTTCTCCCTACAGAAACATGTAATGAAAGAAGAAGAAACACTAACTTATATTTCAGAGCCATTCATAGTAGTATTTTATGTTGTGGAGCATCAAGCACTGTTTCTAAATTTTTAATATTCCCATTCATATCTTTAAGAATTCTTGTCCATGTTAGGTTTTATACTAAGAACTATAACTTTTGCACTACTATTAATCGTCACCTTATAGGGATATTCTCCCAAAGATGGAGAACTCCTCCCAGTAAATCAAATATAAACAGAGAAGGAAATCATGCAATTTATCTCTCTCTGATCCATTTGCTTTCAGTCAAAAAATTTCTTCCTTGGGGTCATGATAATAAGAAACAAACTGCCCAGTGTCAAAAAACAACAACAACAACAGCAACCCACTTTGTTTATCCTGCATTTGATTCTTCAACACATTTGATGAATAAAAGTAATTTCACTCTGCCAAAACCCTTGTTAATCACTGTATAGATTCATAAAATTTCTTTACTGTTTCCTTTTCTATGAAAACAGTCTCTTCCTTTTGCCTGAGAAATGTAGTGGCCTTTCAGTTCAGGAACTTTTCAGTTCATCTAATTGATTTTGGAATAGAGACTTCAGAACTATTAAACATTAGTACAGAGTTTGTGTTTTTCTGAAATGATTATTAAATTAACAGCATATATTAATTTATAGATTTCCTGTCCAGAATGTATTTTCAGGATCCTGGATATTCTGAGAGTTCTTATGGCTACTTTAGAAGATGGACAAAAATCCAGGTCAGAACACTCAGTGGTGAATCTTCTATTCCTGAGGTGGGAGTTCCATTTCCCTACCAGATAAGTAGAGAATCATACAGACTGGATATATTCAGTTTATAGGAAGAAGAGGATATTTGATTTTTCTGGTTAACATGTGTATTAACTTACTTGCTTACTGATTTTTAAGAAGTGCTTGAAGCCATTTTCTGGCCTCAGAAAGAAGAGAAACTGTATTGGTTGACTAAGATTTATCATCAACCACACATTTCTCAATCTGATAACTGATTATCTTGGCACAGATCTGCAGGCTTGACATAGAGATGTTACAAAAATTTACTATAATGTCAATGAAGTGACAGACATTTATGATTACAGACAGCTGTTAAACAAGTTGATAAAGTATCTTCAGCACTTCAGATAGGAAATGGCAATGGAACCCTTTGATTAAGCAGCCATTTCTTAGATACGTGGCTTTAAATCATTTACTGGCATCTAGAGATTTACAATGTTTTATTACTTTTTTCTTATGAAAATGTTTAAAATTATGTTAGAAAATATGCTAAAAATAATCTAACTGCTAGGAGTAGGTAGAAAAGAACAATTATGTAAGATAAGTAGCTGAGGTTTAAAAGAAAAAAATGACACTAATATTGTTTTTAATCTGATTAAGGCTAGAAGAATACAAATACAACTCACCTCTTCTGCATGGATGCCTCTAGCTTATTTCATGACAAAATATGCATTTCAGGCTTTATACTAAATTTAAAAATAAAAAATACCATTTTAGAACCCTCTTTTTTCCCTAGAATGGTTTTAGGTTTGTATATGCATAGAGTTGTCCAAGTTTTGAATTTACTAGTGGGAATTTTTTGGATTCATAAATGTCATAGATTTGGAAGGAATCTGATGTAATATGTGGTGCAGTCACTTTCATTTGACCATATTTTATTGACTTTAATTAGAACAAAACAACCAAATAAAGCTATTTGTCTCAGTTAAAGCAAAGAGGAATTCACTGATGTCCCTGCTCTGTTCCAAGATCATTATGCACCATAATTCACCGGGTTTCAGTATAAATGTGTATAATATTCTTGGATAGCAAAGCTGGAGTAGCATAGGGAAGATAGTCAGGGCTGACAAGGAGATGAACATAGCCACACAGAAAAGTGGGCCGCGATTTAGATGCATTTCACAGTCCACTCCAACGACCAGCACTTCTAGGCACCTGTGTAGAGTAATACGTTTCCAGTAAGCCAAAGGTAATTCCGAGAATGTTAGAGAGTATTTCACTCTTTGGAAAGATATCCAGAATTGTGTAATATTAAAGACAGCCACAGCTGGGCTTGACCAATTGAGCCTGAACGGGACTCAGAGGAACTCCTTGTCAAGGCTTCTGCCATGGTTGTTTAAGGTTGCTTGGTTTAGTCATTAAGTCCTGTCTGACTCTTCTGTGACCTCATGGACTGTAGCCCATCAGACTTCTCTGTCTATGGGGTTTTCCAGGCAAGAATACTGGAGTGGGTTGCCATTTCCTTTTCCAATTCAAGAAAAGGAAATGCTTCTAAGGTTAGAAGTAGCCATTTCTTTCTTTTTTTTTTTTTTTTTAAACCAAACTTTATTTCTCAGGAAAGTTTTAGACTTACAGAAGAATGGAGAAGATAATACAGAGAGTTCCCACATACCCTGTACTCGGTACCCGCCTATGGCTAACATATTGCATTACAACAGTATGTTTCTTACAGTTTGTGAACTAATAGTTTGGCTTCCCTGAGAGCTTAGTTGGTAAAGATCTGCCTGTAATTCAGGAGACGCCAGTTCAATTCCTGGGTCAGGAAGATCTGCTGGAGAACGGATAAGTTACCCACTCCAATATTCTTGGGGTTCTCTTGTGGCTCAGCTGGTAAAGAATTCATCTGCAATGTGGGAGACCTGGGTTTAATCCCTGTGTTGGGAAGATCCCCTGGAGAATAGAAAGGCTACCCCCTCCAGTATTCCGTCCTGGAGAATTCCATGGACTGTACAGTCCGTGGGATTGCAAAAAGTAGGACACCATTGAGTGACTTTCACTTTCAGTGATACATTATTATTAGCTGAAGTCCTCGCTTTATTAAGATTTCCTTAGAAATGTGCTTTCCTGTTCCACGATCCCATTCAGGACACATTACATTTAGCCATCATGTCTCCTTAGCCTCCTCTTGACTGGGACAGTTTCTCAAACTTTCCTTGCTGTTGATGACCCTGGCAGTTTTCAAGTGTTTTGTAAGATGCCCTTCTACTGTAATTTTCCTGGGGTTTCTCTCATAATTAGATTGAACTGATGGGTTCTGTGAGGAAAAATATGATGTAAAGCACCATTTTCAACACACCAGATAAAGGAAACATACTATCGATGTGACCTTTCACTGTTGATGGTAACCTTGGACACATGACTGAGGCAGTGATCATCAGATTTTCTCCACTGTAAAGTTACCCTCATTTCTAAGACATAGTTGGCACAGGTGAATGAAGTGCCTCTCAACAGTTAATATACCAGGTTTCCTCATGCTTAGTGCAGCTATCATCTTTTTATTTATAAAAAGTAATAGCGCCTTGAGAATTTAGTTTCTACAGGTTTTTGAGAAGATTTGTGTAATTCACATCTGCATCTTCAAAAGAAGTTCTTATTAGGAAATTTAGGTTAAAAATACATTGTTTATTCTAAGAAATCTTTGCATTATAAAACCATACTGACATAATTAAAAACAAGAACAACAACAAAATAAGGTTCAAACTGTAATATCAAGGAGATATCAAGGGAAAGTAGTTTACAGTGAATATGTACCTCAGTATGCAAATTTCTGGGCACAGCTATCTGGAAAACCAATATAGTAGAGACTTTTGCCTACATATGGAATTACGTGAATGCAGCAAGCCTTAAGGGGTTTCCGCAGTGACTCAGTGGTAAACAATCTGCCTGCAATGCAGAAGACACAGGTTCGATCCCTGGGTTGGGAAGATCCTGGAGGAGGGCAGGGCAGCCACTCCAGTGTTCTTGCCTGGAGAACCCCATGGACAGAGGAGCCTGGTGGGCTACAGTCCACAGGGTTGCGAAAGAGTAGGACACGACTGCAGTGATTGAGCCTGCGTGCAACAAGATTTAAAGGGGGAATATTAGAACATTGTGTCAGCAACTCAAGTACCACAAGCAGCAATCACCTTGGTGATGTTCTAAACAAAACAAAAATGCTGTTTAAGTTCACCTGGTAATTGCATGCTTGGAAAATTTCCTGTATACTAAAATTATGAAAAACCTTTTTTTATTTATAAAATAAGGTTCTATTTAAGGTAGTTATAAGCAATTTCTTTTATTTGTGTTTGTTTGGTTTGGTCTAGTTTGCTTTTCTAAATGAAGGCCTGGCAGGGCATTCAAAATTGTATGAACTGTATAATCGTGTGTGTGTGTGTGGGTGTGTGTGTAGGACAATCCAGGCTGGACTTTACAGAATATCCATCTTTCCTGTCCCCACCATCCCCACTGCCCATCACCACATATGCCAGGGGTATTTCACAATCTGTGCTACTAACAAGTCTACATCATCACCACCAATTTTCAAAATTCCTTTTGGAGACAGTACCATCTACACTGAGAAGCACAGCTGTAGATGGATTTCGATTTAAACATGTAAATTGTTTAGACTACTGACAGAAAATTAATTTTAGCCATTTTCAAAATCTTTGCCCAAAATAAGTAGAAACTTCACCTTTCTTAACTTGCATGAAGGTAATGTCTTTCTGAATTTTTGCATGAAGTATTTCTCTCCATTCTTTTTTCTTTGAGATTCCTTAAGAATCAATTTCATTATAGGGGACTGGAATGCAAAAATAGGAAGTCAATAAACACCTGGAATAACAGGCAAATTTGGCCTTGGAGTAAAGAATGAAGCAGGGCAAAGGCTAATAGACTTCTGCCAAGAGAACGCACTGGTCATAGCAAACACCCTCCTCCAACAACACAAGAGAAGACTCTACACATGGACATCACCAGATGGTCAACACCAAAATCAGATTGATTATATTCTTTGCAGCCAAAGATGGAGAAGCTCTATACAGTCAGCAAAAACAAGGCCGGGAGCTGACTGTGGCTCAGATCATGAACTCCTTATTGCCAAATTCAGACTTAAACTGAAGAGAATAGGGATAATCACTAGACCATTCAGGTATGACCTAAATCAAATCCCTTATGACTATACAGTGGAAATGAGAAATAGATTTAAGGGACTTGATCTGATAGAGTGCCTAATAAACTATGGACAGAGGTTCGTGACATTGTACAGGAGACAGGGATCAAGACCATCCCCATGGAAAAGAAATGCAAAAAGGCAAAATGGTTGTCTGAGGAGGCCTTACAAATAGCTGTGAGAAGAAGAGAAGTGAAAAGCAAAGGAGAAAAGGAAAGATATTCCCATTTGAATGCAGAGTTCCGAAGAATAGCCAGGAGAGATAAGAAAGCCTTCCTCAGTGATCAATGCAAAGAAATAGAGGAAAACATCAGAATGAGAAAGACTAGAGATCTCTTCAAGAAAATTAGAGATAACAAGGGAACATTTCGTGCAAAGATGGGCTCGATAAAAGGACAGAAATGGTATGGACAGAAGCAGAAGATATCAAGAAGAGGTGGTAAGAATACACAGAAGAACTGTACAAAAAAGATCTTCACGACCCAGATAATCACATGGTGTGATCACTCACCTAGAGCCAGACATCCTGGAATGTGAAGTCAAGTGGGCCTTAGAAAGCATTACTACAAGCAAAGCTAGTGGATGTGATGGAATTTCAGTTGAGCTATTTCAAATCCTGAAAGATAATGCTGTGAAAGTGCTGCACTCAATATGCCAGCAAATTTGGAAAACTCAGCAGTGGCCACAGGACTGGAAAAGGTCAGTTTTCATTCCAACCCCAAAGAAATGCAATGCCAAAGAATGTTCAAACTACTACACAATTGCACTCATCTCACACACTAGTAAAGTAATGCTCAAAATTCTCCAAGCCAGGCTTCAGCAATAGGTGAACCATTAACTTCCAGATGTTCAAGCTGGTTTTAGAAAAGGCAGAGGAACAAGAGATCAAATTGCCAACATCCGCTGGATCATCGAAAAAGCAAGAGAGTTCCAGAAAAACATCTGTTTCTTCTTTATTGGCTATGCCAAAACCTTCAACTATGTGGATCACAATAAACTGTGGAAAATTCTGAAAGAGATGGGAATACCAGACCACCTGACCTGCCTCTTGTGAAATCTGTATGCAGGTCAGGAAGCAACAGTTAGAACTGGACATGGAACAACAGACTGGTTCCCAATAGGAAAAGGAGTACATCAAGGCTATATATTGTCACCTGGCTTATTTAACTTCTATGCAGAGTACATCATGAGAAACGCTGGGCTGGAAGAAGCGCAAGCTGGTATCAAGATTGCTGGAGAAATATCAATAACCTCAGATATGCAGATAGCACCACCCTTATGGCAGAAAGTGAAGAGGAACTAAAAAGCCTCTTGTTGAAAGTGAAAGAGGAGAGTGAAAAAGTTGGCTTAAAGCTTAACATTCAGAAAACTAAGATCATGGCACCCAGTCCCATCACTTCATGGCAAATAGATAGAGAAATAATGGAAACAGTGGCAGACTTTAATTTTTTGGGCTCCAAAATCACTGCAGATGGTGACTGCAGCCATGAAATTAAAAGACGCTTACTCCTTGGAAGGAAAGTAATGACCAACTTACATAGCATATTAAAAAGCAGACATTACTTTGCCAACAAAGGTCCATCTGGTCAAGGCTATGGTTTTCCAGTGGTCATGTATGGATGTGAGAGTTGGACTGTGAAGAAAGCTGAGCGCCGAAGAATTGATGCTTTTGAACTGTGGTGTTGGAGAAGACTCTTGAGAGTCCCTTGGACTGCGAGGAGATCCAACCAGGCCATCCTAAAGGAGATCAGTCCTGGGTGTTCATTGGAAGGACTGATTTTGAAGCTGAAACTCCAATACTTTGGCCACCTCATGTGAAGAGTTGACTCATTGGAAAAGACCCTGATGCTGGGAGGGATTGGGGGCAGGAGGAGAAGGGGACGACAGAGGATGAGATGGTTGGATGGCATCACTTACTCGATGGACTTGGGCTTGAGTAAACTCCGGGAGTTGGTGATAGACAGGGAGGCCTGACGTGCTGTGATTCATGGGGTTGCAAAGAGTCGGACACGACTGAGCGACTGAACTGAACTGAACTGAAGAATCAATGGAGAGGTTGATCTAGTAGGTTCATTTAGTAGGCTGTTTCTAACTCTAACCTAGGCCCTGTGCCCTTCTAGGTCATGAGAATAGCTTTCTAGGTCTGCATATTTACCCTATAATAAAATTACTGCTTTCTAAATCTGTCTCCCTAAAAGAGCTGAGAGCAATCCAGATAACAGAAATACTCCCTAAAGTTTGTGGTTATTTGACTGATACAAGCATTAATTGTCATTTAGTTTTGAGAATTAATTTAGCCATTTATCATTATGCTTCCCATTTAACTAAAAGGTTTGCTGTTTTTATTTTACCTTATTTTGAATAACTGGTAAGCTTCCTATATCTTGAGAAACTCGTTAATGACCTTCTAACTTTTAAAGTTCTTCTCCTTCACAAATCAGAATGATGAAGAAGAAAGACAAGTTGGACTTACAAAGAAATAAATATGTTTATATATAAAAATATATATATATTTTTGTATGTATATATAATTTATATATATATATATATTTACATATTACCATGGGTATGTGAACCTATATATGTATATATACATGGTTCTTTATAAAACACACACACACACACACATATATATATATTAGTTTCTCTCTGTAAATAATTGATTCATGGATAACAAAATATTTCTTTTCAGCTCAGCAACTGAAATTTATTTTGTTAATTAATACTAATAAAATTATACATTTGTTTTTTCATTCATTACTCCGTAGAAACTAGGTATATAGAATTTTAAAAAACCCAAAAAACCCTGCCACCATGTAGCTTATATTTTAGTAGGATGATACATGTGAAAACTTTAATGCACTATGCAACATACATAAATTCATTTTCTCATTATCACTTTTTATCGTACTCAGATTTAAAGAACAGGAGAATGTTTTGTTGGGATGAGGTAGGTTTGGGGGGCATTTTAACTGGTTAAAATAAATTCTATGAAACTGTTTTCAAAATATGGAATATTTACCGGTTGTCCTGTTTATCATGTTTATTTCTTAACAACGCCTTTTATTATAGAACTTTCTTGAAATGACCAACTTGAGCACAGCATTTTTTCAAATTGTGATGATACAGTAAACCTTAAGAAGATATATATTTTTTTCTTCTGGATATTCAGAGATTGTGAGCTTGAATGAAATGTACATTATAAGTTTAAAACCAGTAGCTTTACTGACTCACCTGACATATACCCATGCTTTGTACCTCAAGAATCCGAAATTGCTCATGCTCCGTTTAAGAGGATATAAGGAAAAGTAGTTTAGAAGACTATCAAATGTAATAAATACATGTTGTTTCTGTCTATTAGCCAGCCTCTACTGTTCCTTCTTCTGGTTATGATATCATGATTTTTTTCCCCCGGGGGACACATTTTTCCTATATAGTAAGCCTTCTTGGTGTGGGTAGCATTAACACCACTGAGTAAATCGATGAGTAATGTGTGTAATAATTCTAGCAAATCAGAACTTTACGGTTTACTGCAGGTCTGAGTAGCTAGCTAAAAATACATAACTTTTCCTAGAATTAATAGGGAAGGCTAGAGATCATCATTAAAACAGAACTTATCAATGAATTAATTCAACACAGGAGAAAGCAGAGTTAAGATGTAGAAAGAAAAATACTAAC
The DNA here is from genome assembly GCF_963930625.1 of Muntiacus reevesi. NCBI lineage: Eukaryota > Metazoa > Chordata > Mammalia > Artiodactyla > Cervidae > Muntiacus > Muntiacus reevesi. Next base: position 19,039,831 of record NC_089253.1, read on the forward strand.
CTGGGATGATACAGAATGCTTAGATACAGCTGACAACCCACTCCAGTGTTCTTGCCTGGAGAATCCCCAAGCACAGAGGAGCCTGGCGGGCTACAGTCCATGGGGTCACACAGAGTCAGACACGACTGAAGTGACTCAGCAGCACGGGATGATACAGCATGCCTAGATACAGCCATACCAGAAGGCATACATTTTTCAGTTTTTCAGTTATCTAGAACTATCATCATTTGTCACTTTCCACAAGTTTTGACTCTTGTTGCCCTGTCATGGATATTCTCTGATTTTTTTTTTTTAATGTCCTTCTGTTATTACATTATAAATCAAAATAACAAATGGGAATAATTGTTGTCCAACCTTAGACCACATGCCCATGACACAGCTGTCAGGGAAGGGGAAACAGCAAAAGGCAGATACTTTTTACCAAATGTTTAGGGGTGCATCAAAAAAGAAGTTTGGTTAAATGCTTTGTAGAAAAAATGACTACTACAGCCTTTCTAAAACACAAATTTATGTACTTGTAAGTCCTGCTTAGTGTAATGTTATTTATTATTGATTTATTATTGGTCTTCCCTGGTGGTTCAGATGGTAAAGAATCTGCCTGCAATGCAGAAAACCCAGGTTCCTTGTGGTGCAGTGTTTGCATGCTCAGTCGTGTCCAACTCTTTGCAACCCCATGGACTGCAGCCCACCAGGCTCCTCTGTCCATGGCATTTTTCAGGCAGGACTGGAGTTGGTTCCCGTTTTCTCCCGCAGGTCGTCTTCCAGATGCAGGGATCGAACCCAGGTCTCGTGCATTGGCAGGCAGATTCTTTACCACTGAGCTACCTGGGGAGTCCATATATTTCCCCTTATTCCCATTAAAATTCTCTCTCAAACTAATATTGATGTTGAGAAATTATTAGAAAGCAACCCCATTTAACTTGCTTTTGACTTTTGAAAGGTAACCTACAATATCATGAATTTAGGTGAGCAAGTGTGCAGAGCTAAAATCTCCAACAAGTTTTTAGTCTGTAAAATAGAAATGAGTTACCATGATTCTAGAAAATATGTATAATCTTCCTTCATGAAAATTCAATAATTGAAAAATTGCAATGATCCCAGTTATACCAAACTTTTAGGTTATGAATTCTTTTGGAAGAATTTTGGGTAGAATTTAGAGAAAGTCTGGGGACCAAACTTCAGAAAATGGCTAAGAAATAAACAATATAAAGCATGTTGGTAAAAAAATCTAAGGTCAAGAGATAGCACTATACAATAGGATTAAAGCACTATACATAACTGTAAAGTGGAAAAATTGAACTCCAATAGATATAAATTCAAATTTCACAATCTCAGACTAAGTATGATTACATAAATTATAAAATATGAAAATGTGTGCATCATATTGTTTTTAGATCTAAAAATAGCTCATCGCTGCCCTCAGCTGAAAATATGCCATTGGATTTGCTAAGTATAATTAAATTTAAAATGAGAGCAAAAACACCTGCAGAAGAATTCAATCTAGAACTAGAGTTTGCCATGTCTTATTGTGGAAAGTACCTCCTGTTTAAAATGTAATAACTTGACTGTACAGAAGCGACTTTATATGACTGCTTGGGCTCTATGCATGTTTAAATATTTCTTAAAATCCTTGAAAAGGTGATATGTGCCCTTCAAAGATGAGAGCTTACAAGTGATGATATATGTGCTAGTAATAAGGAAATTCATATTATATAGTGATTAATATAAAATGGAAATATTCTGCTTCATCAATTCTTACATAATGCAACTTTTCACTTTCAAACCTTTTGATCCCAGGATGCAGCTTGCAAAAGATGAAAACTTTTTCAGATGTTGTTTCTTCTAGTTCTAGAAAGTTATTGGTAGGTCAGCATCTTAGTTAAAATTCTGATTGTAGGATAGGTGATGCACAGAGTCATATAACCTCTTGTTTTGAAAGAATAAATGCGCTAGCTGTCAATAACCAAATTTGATGTATGTATTGAATTAAACTTTAATATACTTTTATTATCAGAAGCCTGCAATTTTCAAAGCCAGTGCAACCCTTTATCAGGCAATATAAGAGATTATGATTCAAGGAATAATTTATAGCTAGAGCAGTAACTAGGCAAGATAAATTTGCTGTGAGACCATTAGGAAAATTTAGTTAATTCACTCATAATTACTGCTGAGGATATTTGTGCCCTGACCTACTCAATTAAGGCTTGAACACCTGCCACTTTTTCCTTTCTATTCTGCTGAGAATTCCTGGCCAATAAAATCATTTCATTGTAGGAACATGGCTAGGTGACTATAGTGATTAAAAGCATATTTCTTACCTTAACTTTGTGAGACATTCTTCTTGACGTTTTTTCAAAATTGTTTTTCCTTATTGTTCAGGCCAAAGCTGTAAGAATACGTATTATTTATTTCCAAATTAGTAGGATACATTTTCTAGGTGCATTAAGACATATAAATAATATTTGCTTTAAAATTTTATGCTTATACACCAACAATAATCAGGATATAAAAAAGGGATCAAAGATAATATATCAGATGGAGTACATGAGCACCTTGTGTATTACGAGTGCATAAACTGAAGCTTGCTGAATATTTACTATTGTGGACAATTCTTAATACTAGCTAGGCGCTCAAGTGGACAATAAAATGCTATTGCATGTTTAGTAAGCAGGGTGTTTTATATAATACATTTGATTTTATTTCATTCCACTGGCATCATTTGAGAATTTTCAGTGCTGAGTAGAATGGGTTGGGGCATGTGGAGTGCAGTATCATCACCCTTATTGTTTCCAACCAGAGTAACTTAGCCTTGCCTGTGGTATAAACATGTGGTATTTACTGGGGCTATTGTTAGGGCAGCAGCATTTGACTTACTCCATGAAAGTGATTCGATGTGTGCATGTGTTAATTGCTCAGTCATGTCCGACTCTTTAGGACCCTATGCACTGTAGCCCTCCAGGCTCCTCTGTCCACTGAATTCTCCAGGCCAGAATACTGCAGTGGATTGCCATTCCCTTCTCCAGGATATCTTCCCGACCCAGGGATCAAACCCAGATCTCCCACATTGAAGGAAGATTCTTTACTATCTGAGCCACCAGGAAAGCCTGAAAGTGACTAATAATAAAATTGTCTTTGCAAGATGTAAAGGAGCTCAGGTGTTCTTATACCCCGATTCCATGTTTTCTTTCCTCTCTGGTGGTAGGTGGCTCAGCTGGTAAAGAATTTGTCTACAATGCAGGAGAGCTGGGTTTGATCCTTGTGTTGGGAAGATCCTCTGGAGAAGGGAATGACTATCCACTCCAGTATCCTGGCCTGGAGAATTCCACAGGCTGTGTAGTCCAGGGGGTCGCAAAGAGTTGGACACGACTGAGTGACTCTCACTTGCACTCTCACTTTCTAATGGTAAAACCAATCCTGAATTTGGTGGATATGTTTTTGTAGTATATAAAAGCACTCTCTCTCTCTCTTTATATATTATATATGTGGAGAGAGAGAAATGTTTTTACATATGTATGTATCTTGAACTATTTATATTATATAGACCATAAACCATGTATAAGCATGGTTATTAATAATTTCCAATTTTATATAAAGAATTCCACATTTCTAAGTTAAATAGAATCTACTCAGCCTCTTAAAAATATCCTGTTCAAGGTCACATGATAAACTATAACTAGTGCTAGTAAACAGGAGTGACTACTATGTTATTGAGCCATTTAGCCAGTGACTTTTTCTTTTTCCTTCTTGGTTATCTATTTTATAGCAGTGTATACATATCAATCCCAAACTTCCAATCTATCCCTCCCTACACCCTACCCTTCCTCTCTGGTCACCATAAATTCATTCTCTAAGTCTCTGGGTCTGTTTCTGCTTTGTAAGTAAGTTCATTTATATAATTTTAAAAGATTCTGCATATAAGTGATATCATATGATACTTGTCTTTGTCTGACTTACTTCACTTAGCGTGATAGTCTCCAGGTCCATATGTATCGCTGCAAAAACATTGTTCAAAAGGCTACATGCACCCCAATATTCATTACAGCACTGTTTACAATAGCCAAAACATGGAAGCAATCTAAATTTCCATCAACAGATGAATGGATAAAGAAGATGAGATAGTGTATGTATGTATGTGTATGTGTGTGTGTGCAAACATAGGAATATACTCAGTCATTAAAAAGAATGAAATAATGCCATTTGTAGCAACAAATGATTCTTATCTTCCTCATACTACCAGTAGAATTTCACATTTTATGATAATTTTTTCTTACTAGACATATTTATTGAACTTCTATTCCTGACACAGAGCTCCTAAATCCTTTGTATTTTTCTGAGTGATAGGAAAAATTTTGTTCTAATGAAGCACCACTTGGTAGGCTCCTGAGTAACTTGTCACCAGGAAGATCAAGCCATGATTAGAAACTTGGTACTTTCAGCCTCACCCCCATACTCCAGAGAAGGGAGAGAGGATGGGAACTGAGTTAATCACCATGCCTACATGATGAAAGCTCCATAAAAATGTCCAGTGTTAGGGGGCAGTGAACACATATCCCCATGACTCCATAGGAACAGAAGCTCTTGCACTTGGGATCCTTCTTAACTTTATCCTATGTATCCTTTTATCTGGCTGTTAATGTGTAACCTTCATCATAATTTAATAATAACCACTCGTTCAGCTGTGTCCCACTCTTTGAGCCCCCGTGAACTGTAGCCAGGCTTCTCTGCCCATGGAATTCCCCAGGCAAGAATACTGGATTGGGTTGCCATTCCCTTCTCCAGGGGATCATATCCCTTATTATAAAATAAGCCAGTAAGCATACATGTTTCCTTGAGTTTTGTGAGCATTTCTAGCAAATTATCAAACCCATAGGGGGTTGTGAGAACTCTGATTTATAGCTAGTCAGAAGAGCAAGTGACAACCTGGAATTATAATTGGTGTCTGAAGCCGTATGGTCTTTTGGAACTGAACTCAGTTTGTGGGATCTGACACTATCTCCATGTGGGTAATATCAGAACTGAATTGATCAATGCAGGAAAAAAATATCATACATATAATGTCAGAAGTACTGTGAGCAAGAGAGCAAAGCAAAACAGTGCATTTTTCCTACACAGCTTTAGAGATACCATATTCTTGCTTTCTTGTGGACTGTGTTGCTACAATTGTTTTCCAGGTCATTTTTTCCTCCCTTTTCTTCCCTCATAGTCCACTTTTTGTCAATTTTCATTGCTTCCCAAACTTTAGCTTTACTACTGGCTCATTTGGTAGAATCTGCCTGCAGTGTAGGAGAGTGGGGTCCAATCTCTAGTTTGGGAATATCCCCTGGAGAAGGGAAAGGCTACCCACTCCAGTATTCTTGCCTGGAGAATTCCATGGACAGAAGAGCCTGTCCACGGGGTCAAAAAGAGTCAGACATGACTGAGTGACTAACACCTCTTCACTTCTTCTCCTTCCCAAAGTTGTCAACCGTGTCTCAGTACTTGATCCTTCTCTCTCCATACTCTGTATCGTCTTGGTGCGTGCATGTAGCATAAGCTTTAATTACCATCTGTTTTAGTGAATTCCAAGTGCATATCTTTCAAATTCCAAATGCTTCCCCGAAATGTCTACTTGGATTTGACCATATCAGACCTAACAGGTCTAAAATGTATGTGTGATCTGTGTCTCCAAAACTATTCATATTTCATCCATAACCTTCAGTTCAGTTGCTCAGTCATGTCCAACTCTTTGTAACCCCATGGACTGTAGCACGCCAGGCCTCCCTGTCCATCACCAACTCCCAGAGTTTACTCAAACTCATGTCCATTGTGTCGGTGATGCCATCCAACCATCTCATCCTCTGTCAACCACTTCTCCTCCCGCTCTCAATGTTTCCCAGCCTAAGGGTCTTTTCAAATATGTCAGCTTTTCACATCGTGTGGCCAAAGTATTGGAGTTTCAGCTTCAGCATCAGTCCTTCCAGTGAATATTCAGGACTGATCTCCTTTAGGATGGACTGGTTGGATCTCCTCCCAGTCCAAGGGACTCTCAAGAGTCTTCCCCAAAACCACAGTTCAAAAGCATCAATTCTTCAGCCCTCAGTTTCTTTATAGTCCAGCTCTCACATCCATACATGACCACTGGAAAAACCATAGTCTTGACTAAATGGACCTTTATTGGCAAAGTAATGTCTCTGCTTTTTAATATGGTATATAGTTTGGCCATAACTTTCCTTCCAAGGAGTAAGCATCTTTTAATTTCATGGCTGCGATCAATATCTGCAGTAATTTTGGAGCCCAATAAAATAAAGTCTGCCACTGTTTCCACTATTTCTCCATCTATTTGCCATGAAGTGATGGAAGTGGGTGCCATGATCTTAGTTTTCTGAATGTTGAGCTTTAAGCCAACTTTTTCACTCTCCTCTTTCACTTTCATCAAGAGGCTCTTTAGTTCCTCTTCACTTTCTGCCATAAGGGTGGTGTTATCTGCATATCTGAGGTTATTGATATTTCTCCCGGCAATCTTGATTCCAACTTGTGCTTCCTCCAGCCCAGAATTTCTCAAATGATGTACTCTGCATATAAGTTAAATAAGCAGGGTGACAATATACAGTCTTGACGTACTCCTTTTCCTATTTGCAACCAGTCTGTTGTTTCATGTCCAGTTCTAACTGTTGCTTCCTGACCTGCATACAGATTCCTCAGGATGCAGGTCAGGTGGTTTGGTATTCCCATCTCTTTCAGAATTTTCCACAATTTATTGTGATCCACACACTCAAAGACTTTGGCATAGTCACTAAAGCAGAAATAAATGTTTTTCTGGAACTCTCTTGCTTTTCCAATGATCCAGTGGATGTTGGCAATTTGATCTCTGTTTATTCTGCCTTTCTAAAACCAGCTTGAACAACTGGAAGTTCATGGTTTGTGTATTGCTGAAGCCTGGCTTGGAGAATTTTGAGCATTACTTTACTATTGTGTGAGATGTGTGCAATTGTGTGGTAGTTTGAGCATTCTTTGGCATTGCCTTTCTTTGGGATTAGAATGAAAACGGACCTTTTCCAGTCCTGTGGCCACTACTGAGTTTTCCAAATTTACTGGCTTATTAAGTGCAGCACTTTCACAGCATCATCTTTTAGGATTTGAAATAGCTCAACTGGAATTCCATCACCTCCACTAGCTTTGTTCTTAGTGATGCTTCCTAAGGCCCACTTGGCTTCACATTCCAGGATGTCTGGCTCTAGGTGACTGACCACACCATTGTGATTATCTGGGTCATGAAGTTCTTTTTTGTACAGTTCTTCTGTGTCTTCTTGCCACCTCTTCTTAATATCTTCTGCTTCTGTTAGGTCCCTACCATTTCTGTCCTTTATTGAGCCCATCTTTGTGTGAAATGTTCCCTTGGTATGTCTAATTTTCTTAAAGAGAGCTCTAGTCTTTCCCATTCTGTTGTTTTCCTCTATTTCTTTGCACTGATCCCTAAGGAAGGCTTTCTTATCTCTCCTTGCTATTCTTTGGAACTCTCCATTCAAGTAGGTATAACTTTCAATTCTTTTTTTTTTTTTTTTTCGCTTCTCTTCTTTTCACAGCTATTTGTAAGGCCTCCTCAGACAGCCTGTTTTGCATTTCTTTTTCTTGGGGATGGTCTTGCTCCCTGTCTCCTGTACAATGTCACAAACCTCCATCCATAGTTCATCAGGCACTCTATCAGATCTAGTCTCTTAAATCTATTTCTCACTTCCACTGTATAGTCGTTAGGGATTTGATTTAGGTCATAGCTGAATGGTCTAGTGGTTTTCCCTTCTTTCTTCAAGTTAAGTCTGAATTTGGCAATAAGGATTTCATGATATGAGCCACAGTCAGCTCCTGGTCTTGTTTATGCTGACTGTATAGAGTTTCTCCATCTTTGACTGCAAAGAATAAAATCAATCTGATTTTGGTGTTGACCATCTGGTGATGTCCATGTGTAGAGTCATCTCTTGTGTTGTTGGAAGAGGGTGTTTGCTATGACCAGTGTGTTCTCTTGGCAGAACTCTATTAGCCTTTGCCCTGCTCATTCTGTACTCCAAGGTGAAATTTGCCTGTTACACCAGGTGTTTCTTGACTTCCTCCTTTTGCATTCCAGTCCCCTATAATGAAAAGGACATCTTTTTGGGGTGTTAGTTCTAGAAGGTCTTGTAGGTCTTTGTAGAACTGTTCAACTTCAGCTTCTTCAGCACTACTCATTGGGGCATAGACTTGGATTACCGTGATAGTGAATGCTTTGTTTTGGAAACGAAGAGAGATCATTCTGTCGTTTTTGAGATTGCATCCAAGTACTGCATTTCAGACTGTTTTGCTGACTATGATGGCTACTCCATTTCTTCTAAAGGATTCCTACCCACAGTAATAGATATAATGGTCATCTTAGCTAAATTCACCCCTTCCAGTCCATTTTAGTTCGCTGATTCCTAAAATGTCGACATTCACTCTTGCCATGTCCTGTTTGACCACTTCCAATTTGCCTTGATTCATGAACCTAATATTCCAGTGTCGAGCGGCGCCTGCGCGGCGCTGGAGTGGCATGCAGTAGAGAGGTGACACTCCATATTCAAGGTCAGGAGCAGCTGCTGCGGTTTGCTGGACTGGCTGTGTGGAGATACCCCATGTCCAAGATCAGAGAAACCCCAGTAAGACGGTTGGCGGTGGAGTGGCTGTGAGGAGATACCCCACATCCAAGGGCAAGGAGAAGCTCTGTCAAGATGGTAGGAGGGGCAAATTCATGTTTAGAATCAAACCCCATTCCTGCCAGAGATGCTCAGAGGGCTCAAACGAACCTTGTGTGCACCAGGACCCTGAGACCCCACAGAGACTGAGACAGAACTGTGAGCATCTCCTGTGGAGGTACAGGTCGGCGGTGGTCTGCTGCAGGGACAGAGGCTCTGGGTGCAGCAGACCTGGGTGTGGCATAAGCTCTCTTGGAGGAGGTCGTCATTAACCCTACCACAGAGCTGCCAGAACATACACCAGACTGGGAAATAGACTCTTGGAGGGCACAACACCAGGACCCAGGAGAAAGGAGCAGTGACCCCACAGGAGGCTGCCCTGGACTTGCCTGTAGGTGTCCAGGAGTCTCCAACAGAGGTGTGGGTCAGCGGTGGCCTGCTGCAGGGTTCAGGGCAGTGAGTGTAGCAGTGTATGCATGGGATCTTTTGAGGGAGGTCACCATTATCTTCATTACCTCCACTATAGTTTGGCCCCAGGTAAATTGCAGGGAGGGAACATAGCTTCACCCATCAACAGAAAATTGGATTAATGATTTACTGAGCATGGCCCTACCCATCAGAACAAGACCCAGTTTTCCCCTCAGTCAGTCTCTCCCATCAGGAAGTTTCCATAAGCCTCTTATTCCTTCTCCATCAGAGAGCAGACAGAATGAAAACCACAGTCACAGAAAACTAGCCAATCTAATCACATGAATCACAGTCTTGTCTAGCTCAATGAAACTACATGCCATGTAGGGCTACCCAAGACGGACAGGTCATGGTGGAGAGTTCTGACAGAATGTGGTCCACTGGAGAATGGAATGGCAAACCACTTCAGTATTCTTGTCTTGAGAACCCCATGAACAGTATGAAAAGGCAAAAAGATAGGACACTGAAAGATGAACTCCTCAGGTTGGTAGGTGCCCAGTATGCTACTGGAGATCAGTGGAGAAACAATTCCAGAAAGAATGAAGAGACAGAGCCAAAGCAAAAACAACACCCAGTTGTGGATGTGACTGGTGATGGAAGCAAGGTCCATAGCCTTCCCCTTCTTCAAAAGAGAAAATCTGTCTTTCTGAGTATTCCAAACATAGCTCCTGTTTTCATAACTCACAATTTACACACAGATTTTTCAAAAACACTGTTGCGTGTATCTTGTGAGTATCTCCAGAATTTAACATTGCATCCCCCTTACTTTCTTTATGTTAGAGACTTCCAGTTTGTCACCAGTGACTTTTTTACATTCAAGACACTGTGCAGAGATGTGCAGAGGTATGCGGGTGATTCAGAGGTGAATAAAAGGTTATTCAAGACATCAAGGGTACTATTACCAAATAGAGAAGCTAAAATATGTTCTCTAATAATTATAATTAAAGAAAAACAAACTTTGATTCAGTGAGTTTTGACTAATATCAAATAAAGCATTAAATTTTTTTTCAGAGGCAAACACTGAACACCCACCTGCTTGTGATTAAATAAAATTTAAAGACTATATTATGTTCTGAAGTCTGAATTCTGCAATTAAATATGTAAGGTTTGAAACCTAGACTTCTGAAATTACTAGTTGTTGACATTATCCAAATTATTTCATTTCTCTGGTCTTGATGCCAAAATTTTTAAAATGTGATTAATAATTAAGTAGATTGATATAATGAAGATAAATCACTTAGCAAGTGTTTTGAATATAGCAGATGATCAACAGATATTAACAACCATGCTTCATAAACATTACTTCTATTCACAACAAATTTGCTCATTTTTGTCAGCATTTCCTAACTCATAAGTACCCAACTTGCAGCATCTTTTTTTCTCCTGTTTTTGCACCCTTTGCAACTTACACATGCTCTTCCAAGCCAAGTGAAAACTTTACTCTTTAAAAAACAAAAAACACACTTTTATTCGAATTAGTGTCATACCACTGGATTTTCCTCAAGTCCTTTCTCCACACTTCTTTGCTCTTATGTCTTAAGCTATTTTTCAGTTTTACGTTCTAACATTTTTTGTGTTTTTACCCTTTAATGGGATTGTGGAGTGTGAAATACATTAATTTGTCTAAGAACAATTGAGAACATACATTTGCAAATTAAAATTTATGGAAATGAAAAAGTAAATAAGGATTTTTTTCAATTTATTTTTTTTATTGAAGGATAATTGCTTTATAGAATTTTGTTGTTTTCTGTCAGACCTTTGCCATAGGTGTACATAGATCCCCTCCCTTTTGAACCTCCCTCCCATCTCCCTTCCCATCCCACTCCTCTAGGTTGATACAGAACACTTGTTTGAGTTTCCTGAGCCATACAGCAAATTCCCATTGGCTCTCTATTTTACTTATGACAGTGTAAGTTTCCATGATACTTTTTCCATACATCTCACCCTCTTCTCCCCTCACCCCATGTCCATAAGTCTATTCTCTATGTCTGTTTGTCTATTGCTTCCCTGTAAATAAATTCTTCAGTACAATGAGAAACACTGAAAGTTTAATATAAGCTTATAGGGAAGAAAAGATCTAAGATAAGATTTTAGTTAACTATGATCTTCAGAGATGCCAATGTCATAGTATAAAAAGATCTAATGGGCTATCATAGTTTTCAGGCTAACACTTCACTAATTTAGAACATATTTGTTCCTTAAAAATGCATTAGAATTGCTATACATCATTTCTGACAGAGCAATTTGAATCCGTCTAGAATTGAGTTAAAAAAATTAATTTGTTAGCCCTCATCAGTTAGGTGATTTTATTTGAATGTCTACTGAAATCATCCTTGATTCTGTACAGAGATGACAGATGATTTAATAAAAAACTACTTAGGATTTTCTACACAAATTATTAATAGTTAAGAGAAATGAATTGGAAAACTTGAAAGCAATGTGACACCCAAATCAAAATAATGCTCTCTAGTGTCATTCTAATGTCTGTCCCCCTCCTCTCTTAAGCACAAGTTTGCTCATTCCTGTCTTTATGCCTTTTGTTCTTAATCTTTAAATAATCAGTAAACTGCCAGGTCTATCCCTTTTCTAGTTCTTACAAAACTGAATTTAATATTTTTATAGCAACTGAACAGTGAGTGGTGTGCCTGCTATGATGGGAATAGGTGCTACTTAAAGGACCCCTTTGGACAGTACACATTTTGCCTTTTGAAAACTTTTATCACTTTTGTCTTTTGAAAAGTTTTATCATTTTTTTTTCTCTGAATGGAAATACCTACTTTCTTTTGGGGGAAACATCTGTGTTAAAAGCATACTTTATATGTTGTAGAAAAGAGCAGTCCTAAAGGGAAGGGGCTGAGGGACTCTATGGCAAGCCCACCACTGCCCATCTCAATTCTAACTCCAGTGACCTCTGAGATGTCACTATGAAAATCAGGGTTCTGGGTTGTAACTGTGATGTGTTCCATCATTTTTATTCCATCATTTAGTCCTCAAACATTAAAAGCTTATGTGAACCATGCACTAAAAATAAAAGGAATCATGAAAAACACTCTTGGAGATCTCACTATTGGGGACACAGATACTATAACACACAGGAATAAAATAAACAGTTTGTATCATTATATAAAACACATTGAACTTCTATATAAAAATACATATTCTTTAAAGAGTTATATTAGTGTGATTACATAAAAATAATGGAGAACCTATAAACAAGTATTCTTGTTTGATTATTAAAACAAATATAATGAGCACAATACGCTGAATAATGGGAATGGCTTTACATTGAACTCCAGTAAAGTACAACTCCAGAAAACATGCACCTGTAATCCCTTGAAAGAGCCCAACCAAGCTGCCCTTGAAAACCTGACCAGTAGAATCCATAACAGATAATAATAAATACTTATTGTTGTTTAAGGTAAAAAGTTTTAGGATGATTTAGTATACAGTGTTAGATAAATAATACCATAGCATAGATATACTCCACTGTATTCTTCTATTAACTTTGAAGTATTATCTTTTATATCTAAACTTATTGTATGTACAAATTAATTTCTGCTTATGGAGAAATGGTTCATCCGTGGTGGCTCAGACAGGGATGAGAATCTGCCTGCAGTGCTAGAGACCTGGGTTCAATCCCTGGGTTGGGAAGATTCCCTGGAGAAGGAAATGGCGACCCACTCCAGTACTCTGGCTTGGAAAATTCTGCGGACAGAGGAGCCTGGCGAGCTACAGTCCATAGGCTCGCAAAGAGTGGACATGACTGAGCAGCTAAGCACGCATGGAGAATTAAAAAATTTCAAGTACTTTTTTATCTCAAACATTTGTGGCCTTTGTGGCTAGAAACGTCTTTTTCGCCAATGAATTCTGTTGCAAATCAAATGGCCATGTATTCATCTGCTGATGAGAATGTTTTGCACTCTGTTCACTAGTCCTACTTGTCTGTTCTTACTCTATCTCATACTGCATTGCTTAAAAATCATGTAAGTTCTCCAACTTTGTTTTTATTTTTCAATATTTTTTTAAACTGTCATAGGTCCTTTGCTTCCCCATATAAATTTTAGAAACAACTTGTCATTTCTTTAAGAAAACTGAGCAAATTTGGACAGAAAGAAGTTTCTAAGTATAATTTTTAAAATTACTAAATGCACTCGATAATATGTTGAAACCGATGATTAGCTTGCATGCAATTCATTACTTAAATATGTTTCACCCTCATATCTGTCAGTGTATCTAGCTTATAGTAAGTGTTCCAAAATAGTTTGAAGAAATAAAGATAATGTCTTCTCATTAATTTCTTCAATTCACAATTATTTTATTTTTATATTTGCTTTTTCTCTCAAAGCTGAGCTTACAAGTGAGCCCTGTACTGGATATGAATTTGTCTTTTAGGCTTTTCTTTTTTCAGTTTGAATTTTTCACTAAATAGTGGAGTCATCAGTTATGTTTGTGCTTCTTAAGAAATTTTAGGAGAAAACAGTTTTCCAACACACATCAGATATATGTGGATATATGTGTGTGTGTGTGTGTGTGTGTGTGTGTATTTGTACAAATATACTCACAAAATGGTTTAGACATTTTCTAAAATTAGTATGCCTAATTAATAATGTACATTCTATTTAATGAATGATAGAGAAAATTTAAACAAAGCATAAAGTTCTTAAAAATTTAGCAGTATATCTTCCAAACGTGTTTTATGGAATATAAGTTCTTAAGTATAATCAGGGAACAAAAGTCTTCATTGTCAAATCAGAAATTGTTAATGTTACACTCTCTCTTCTTTCTATTGGTTGTCTCAGTATGTTAAAGCTCATTAAAGTTTCTGAGACATCCTGTGATGAAGAAGCCAGCTTATCATTGTTAAAGATAGGGGTTTGCTGACTAATCTCATCGTTTACCCCTTCTGCACTCAGATGCAATGCTTTTTTCAGAAAACTTGTAGATTAGTGTGTCCATGGACCAGCAGCATAGGGATCAATTTAAAATTTTTTATAAATGCAGAATCTCATATACCATCCCAGACCTAGTGAATCTGAATCTGCAAATTAACAGAATTCCTCAGGGTGTTCTTATGCAGGGTAAATTTTAGAACGACTGCTTTAGTATACAGTTTTGAAATTTTGGGATTAATATCTTATTCCCTAAATACTTATTGTGAACATTCACTACCTAATTTAACCTTGGTATTTTTATAAATATTAAAGATTTTTATGGAATTAGGTTACTTATAGGCTTTCAGACTATTTCTGTGTGCTACAGCACATGGGTTCTCTCATTGTCAGTTTTAGATAACCTGTATAGCTGATTATATTTCAATCTTAAACTACTTGTCACAGAACACAAGGAAGGAGACACTAGTTTCCTTTCTAGGTCTCCTAAATCTCTATGACATTTAAAGTATTTTTCCTCTGACTTTAAAGTACAACTTGTATTTTGTATGTCAATATCATTACTGAAGTGGCTTGATTTGAAATAGCATTTCTGCATTTTTGGATTGCTCTTTATCCCCATGGAATAGCTTGAAAAATAGGAGAAACTAATGTCACAAGGACTTTCAGATCTGAATCAGTGATGTCTATCCCTGAAGTCTTCCTGACGGCAATAAAAGTTTCTTATTAACCATATTTCATTTTCATTTGCTACACTTGGTCTCTTTCCTTAAGAGAGGATTTTATTTGTTAAAGCAGGATTTTGACAGCTGTTTACTCTAAGTTCCTTTATACTATATATATATATCTTCCTTTGGGTAACCTTTCCAGATTTGTCAAATTTACTGCAGTTGCTGTCTTCTCCCCCAAGACAGAAATCAGAAACTTATTTTCCTGGTATACTTGAAGCTGTGCAGATATGTGGATCAGGTCTATAAACCAGAAATACTAGTGTGAGACTTTTGTTCAGAAGAAAATAATGTGAGGGAGCAGATGTCTCAAATTCATTTTTCAAAGAGGATGGTGGCAAAGGCTTTAGCGGGTAGATTGGAAGAAGTTTTGAAGTTCTGTGCCCCTTGTCAACAAAATGAGCTAATGTCTTCACTCCCTGGGTGTGCACTATCATTGCAGGAACACTACTGAGCTGTAATTCATGTTTTTCTGGGCTGTGTAGTGTCAAAGTTATAATCTTTTCTTCTCACCAAGTGAACTTTGCGTTGCTTAAGTTTTTTAAAATTCCTGTTCTGCTTAAACAAGTTGCAATGTTTCTTTTATTTGCAAATAAGTATGTAGACTCAAAAATGACAAGTGTTATTAATATTGTCAGTTAATTAACTTTAAAAAGATGTATGCAATAGGTTTATTGTCTTTCAAGAAAGTCATATACTGATGAGTATACAGTACATATTAAAAAATGTGTATAGGAGTTGATTTATAGTTTCCTTGCTAGATTACAGAAACTTTCTTAGTTCTTTTTCCAACTAGGTGATCATGATTTAAAAAGGATAAAAATACATTTGCTAATGTGTATTATTTCACAAAACTTTCTATCTTTACTCTATTATATCCCAGATACCAAGAAAAAGAAAGTAGCATAATAAGAAAACTCTTTGGGAATGTGTATCTGATGATTTATTTCCAATTGCTGCCCCTATAGGAGTTACTAAAGTCATGGCAATTTTGTTAATCAATATAATTTAGCACTCTTCTTGCCTGATTGTTTTGCAAGAAAGGAAGAAAGAAAAAGACTCTTTCACTGATGAACTATTCTCCTGCCTGCATATCTTCCTGAAGAAATTCATAGAACATGTACATGAAGTTGTGAAATCCCAACTGAGGTACTTAAATTTTAAGTTTAAAGTTTGAGAACAAAATGAGGGTTAGTTGGCCTGCTTCTATATATCTAAGTTTCAACACACAGAATTCACAAGAAAACATTATTTTGTGAATAGTGCCAGGTGTACAGTTGCATGCAAGAAAAGGAAAGATAACTGTGCTGATTATAGTCATTCCTCAGTATCTTCAGGGGATTGGTTCCAGGACTTGCCTTGGATCCAAAATCCAGGGACACTACAGTCCTGTGGTCAGCCCTCCATTCCTGCAGATGCAGAAGCCATGGATAACGAGAGCAAACTGTATAATCCCTTTGTTCTTCTAGATCAATTCTTTTTCTACCTTCCCAGTATTCCCAGTGTGGTGTAGGAATACAATCCTGATGGTTCCCGTGCACCCTGGGTTTGAGTTCTCTTTAATCATTAAGAAGGACCAGCAGGAGATAAGATGGTAGGGGGAAAGAGAGATAGAAACATTTATATCTTTGATATCTCCTTTCTGAGCTTTGTGTCAAAAGATGAATTTCTCTACCAAAGGTCATAGCTCATCTCTGATAGTCCTTATCTACAATTGGAGATTTCTCTAAGGCTCTAATAACAGTTCCTTCCATTTATTCTGTTAGTGTAGTAGCTATTTCTCTGTGCTACTAACCCCAAGTATTTTCTTACCTATTATTAACTGTCACTTGCCAGCAAATTTGGAAAACTCAGCAGAGGCCACAGGACTGGAAAAGGTCAGTTTTCACCCAATCCCCAAAAAAGGCAATGCCAAAGAATGCTCAAACTACCACACAATTGCACTCATCTCACACGCTAGGACAGTAATGCTTAAAAATTTCCAAGCCAGGTTTCAGCAATACATGAACCGTGAACTTCCAGTTGTTCAAGACGGTTTTAGAAAAGGCAGAGGAACCAGAGATCAAATTGCCAACATCCACCGGATCATCGAAAAAGCAAGAGAGTTCCAGAAAAACATCTATTTCTCCTTTAGTGACTATGCCAAAGCCTTTGAGTGTGTGGATCACAATAAGCTGTGGAAAATTCTGAAAGCGATGGGAACACCAGACCACCTGACCTGCCGCTTGAGAAGCCTGTATGCAAGTCAGGAAGCAACAGTTAGAACTGGGCATGGAACAACAGACTGGTTCCCAATAGGAAAAGGAGTATGTCAAGGCTGTATATTGTCACCTGGCTTATTTAACTTATACGCAGAGTACATCATGAGAAACGCTGGGCTGGAAGAACCACAAGCTGGAATCAAGATTGCCTGGAGAAATATCAATAACCTCAGATATGCAGATAATACCAGCCTTATTAAAGAAAGTGAAGAAGAACTAAAGAGCCTCTTGATGAAAGTGAAAAAGGAGAGAGAAAAAGTTGGCTTAAAGCTCAACATTCAGAAAACTAAGATCATGGCATCCGGTCCCATCACTTCATGGCAGATAGATGGGGAAACTGTAGAAACAGTGGCTAACTTTATTTTTCTGGGCTCCAAAATCACTGCAGATGGTGATTGCAGCCATGAAATTAAAAGACACTTACTCCTTGGAAGGAAAGTTATGACCAACCTAGACAGCATATTAAAAAGCAGAGACATTACTTTGTCAACAAACATCCGTCTAGTCAAGGCTATGGTTTTTCCAGTGGTCATGTATGGGTGTGAGAGTTGGACTGTGAAGAAAGCTGAGCGATGAAAAATTGATGCTTTTGAACTGTGGTGTTGGAGAAGACTCCTGAGAGTCCCTTGGACTGCAAGGAGATCCAACCAGGACATCCTAAAGGAGATGAGTCCTGGGTGTTCATTGGAAGGACTGATGCTGAAGCTGAAACTCCAATACTTCAGCCACCTGATGCGAAGAGCTGACTCATTTGAAAAGACCCTGATGATGGGAAAGATTGAGGGAAGGAGGAGAAGGGGACGACAGAGGACGAGACAGTTGGATGGCATCACTGACTCGATGGACATGGGTTTGGGTGGACTCCGGGAGTTGGTGATGGACAGGGAGGCCTGGCGTGCTGTGGTTCATGGGGACGCAAGGAGTTGGACATGACTCAGCGACTGAACTGAACTAAACTGAGCCTTCACTTTGTCTATACCTCTATTGATGGGCTTTTCATGAAATGCTGTATGATCATTTCTTTTAAAATTGATCTCTTTCTCATCCGGAATTCCATATAGTGCTTTAATGAGTCATCCTAAGTTATCTAGGTTGGGTTATCTATATACTTGACAAAAGAATGAATATCCTTTTTTTTCAGTAGAAATAGAGTAATGATAATCTTGGACATGGAGTGATATTTAGATTATGAGACTATCACCAGGGTTGGCTTGGAAAGTACAGGACAAAATCCTAGGAGATGAAATACCCATGGTACATTGTCACTGTGCTGACAATGGTAATTAAATAGGAATTCAGGCATAATTTGTTACTTTTGGCAATCTAAAGAGGGTACATAGCGTAAAGGACCAAGTAAAGGTGTTATTGCCCAACCTAAAGCAAAGAGAGAAAGCATAAAGCTTCTTGGGAATATTAATGGTTAAGATTCATATTTAGGGCTCTATAGTCAACAATACTGACACCCTCACTTGAGCTTTAATGTGTTGGCTTGAGTGTTTGTTTGGAGTTGTATTAACATTCCAATCTCCAATCCCAGCAAACAAAGGAGTTGACTTGGAAGAATTAAGAATTAGACTACTGAAAGCTGAGTTTAATCTTGAAGAAAATGTTCCACAAGAATGTGGTGCTTTCCAATAGGATTTGATATGTGACTCAAACATGTGGACATACATTGAAATCACTTCTGTAGCTGGAATACAATTGTCCAGGAATCAAAAGGTAGAAGTAAGAATCAGGTGACTAATTTGCATATTAGAACACTATGGACCTTGATCAGATTTCTCTAGTTTTATTCTTCCCAGGTATAGTTACCTTCTTGTTGTTAATACATTTAACAACTCAAAGTTTCAGTGAATATAGAAAACTTGGTACTCAACACAGGATTTTTTTAAACTGTAGGAATATATATATATATATATGTAACATAAAATTCCCCATTTTAACCATTTTTAAGTGTACACTTCAGTGGCATCTAGTACATTTACATTATTGTGCAACCATCACCACCATTCCCCTCCAGAACTATTTTCATTTTTCCAAACAGAAACTATGTACTGTTAAACAATAATCACTTGTCCTCTCTTCAACCCCTAACAACCAACATTCTAATTTCTTTCTCTGAATTTGACTACCCAAGATACCTCATGCAGTTAGAATTGTACAATATCTGTCCCTTCATCTCTGGCTTACTTCACTTACATAATGTCTTCAAGGCTCATCTATGTTGTAGCATGTATGTATTTGAGAGTGTTTATATATATGTGACTGGAGGTATCGGGCTGTGTTCTCACAACTTACCATAGTACAAAACACATAATCTTTCCCAAACTCTTTGATTAAGAATTAGACTAAGTTATCTTCTTAAAGACAACTTTAAAGAAAACATGCTAGCTACATGTTTTCAAGAATATATTGTCTCTTCATTTCTAAAAAGTAGTAAAGAAATATAATTTTTTTTTCACAATTTCTGACTTTTTCATTGTGATTCACAGGCTTGCTAATGCAGAACAGGGAGATTATGCAGAGGAAGGAAAACTCCAAAACTTGTTCTATGAGGCCACCATCACCCTGATACCAAAACCAGACCAAAAAAAAAAGAAAGAAAGAAAATTATGGGCCAATATCACTGTCAACTACAAACTGGCACTTACCAAGAGCATTGCCAATGACTGAACTACAAAGGCATTTGCCATCTGCCTCTATGGAGATTGAACCCCATGCTGCTATAGCTGTTGACCTTCAGCAACCCCTGAGGGAGTTCAGGGTGGTGTGAGGCACTCAGCTCCAGGGAATCTGGTGGGACAGGTCTTTAGATAGTTGGATGTTTTTAGGAACGGATTTTATGATCTCAATCCTTGCATCTCCTCATATCTAGAGAAGCACTAAATCCCTTCATGGTGATATCAGATCCTCATGACTAACAAAAAGCCTTTCGTAAAATGAGTGCTTCATGGTATTGAACTCCCCCTTCACCAAAACCTTATATATTATCTTTCCCCCACTGCTGCTTTGGAGCAATCTCTCAGAGCTATCTGAGATTTTGCCTCCCTGGCTGCAGTCCTCATTTTGCCCCAAATAAAACTTAACTCACAACTCTCAAGTTGTACATCTTTTTTTAGTCAACATCACTAATGAACATACATGCAAAAGTCCTCAACAATATACTATCAATCCAAATCCAACAGCACATTAAAAGGATTATACACCATGATCAAGTGGAATTTATCCCAGGGGCAAAAGGATTCTTTAATATTTACAAATCAAACAGTGTGATACATCATGTCAATAAGTTAAAGATTAAAAGCCATGTGATTATCTCAATAGATGCAGGAAAAACTTTTGACAAAATTCAACACCTATTTATGATAAAAAAAAAAAAAAAACAAAAAACCTCTCCAGAAAGTGGGCACAGAGGGAACATAACCTCAACATAATAAAAGCCATATACAATAAACCTACAGCTAACATCGTACTGAGTGGTGAAAAGCTGAAAGCATTTCCGCTAAGAGCAGGAACAAGACAAGGATGTCCACTCTCATCACTTTTATTCAACATAGTTTTGGAAGTCCTGGCTCTGGCAAGGAGGGGAGAAAAAGAAATAAAGGGAATCCAAATTGGTAAAGAAGAAGTTAAACTGTCACTGTTTGCAGATGACATGATACTATACCCAGAAAATCCTAAAGAACCTGCCAGAAAACTACTAGAGCTCATCAATGAATTTGTAAAGTTGCAGGTTACAAAATTAATATACAGAAATGTGTTGCATTTCTATACACTAACTATGAAAGTTCAGAAAGAGAAATTCAATAAACAATTACATTTATCTTCTCATCAAAAAGAATAAAATACCTAGAAATAAACCTACCTAAGGAGGCAAAAGACCTGTACTCCAAAAACCATAAGATGCTGATGAAAAAAGCCAAAGGGGACACAAACAGATGGAGATAAATATCATGTTTGTGGGTTGGGAGAATCAGTATTGTCAAAATGACTATACTACCCAAGGTAATCTACAGATTCAGTGTAATCCCTATCAAATTACCAGTGGCACTTTTCACACTTTTTAAAAAATCTTAAAGGATGCATGCACTCCAGTGTTTATTGCAGCATTGTTTATAGCAGCCAAGAGCTGGAAGCAACCTAAATGTCCATCAACAGTGGAATGGATAAAGAAGATGTGCTACATATATATAATGGAATATTACAGTGGAATGAGATGGATGAACCTAGAACCTATTATACAGAGTGAAGGAAGTCATAAAAAGAAATATAAACTTTGTATCCTGATGCATATATATGGAATCTAGAAAGATGGTACTCATGAATTAGTTTTCAGGGCAGCAATGAAGAAACAGACATAGAGAACAGAGCTATGGATACAGGGGGAGGGGAAGAGGGAGAGGGTGAGATGTAGGGAGACAGTAACATGGAAACTTACAATACCGTGTGTAAGATAGACAGCCAAAGGGAATTTTCTGTATGTCTCAGGACTTCAGATAGGGGCTGTAAGACTCTAGAATGATGGGGTGGGGAGGGAGATGGGAGGGAGGCTCGGGAGGGAGGGGACATGGGTGTCCCTATGGCTGATTCTTGTTGATGTATGACAGAAAACCACAAAATTCTGTAAAGCAATTAACCTTCAACTAAATTTTAAAAATTAAAAACAACAACAGGGGAATGGATAAAGAAGATGTGTTACATATATACAGTGGACTATTACTTAGCCACTAAAAAGAAATAACGCCATCTGCAGCAACATGGGTGGACCTGGAGATTGTCATACTGAGTGAAGAAAGTCAGATAGAGAAGGGGAAATATTTTATGACATCCCTTATATGTGGATTCTAGAAAGAAATGATACAAATGAACTTATTTACAAGACAGACCCACAAACTTAGAGAATGAACTTATAGTTGCCAGGGGGTAGGATGGGGGGTAGGGATAGTGAGGGAGTTTGAAATCAACATACACACAATGCTATATTTAAAATGCATAACCAACCAGGACCTACTCTACAGCACAGGGAACTCTGCTCAATGTTCCGTGGCCGCCTGGCTGGGAAAGGAGTTTGGGAGAGAAGGGATACATGGATATGTATGGCTGAGGCCCTTTGCTGTCCACCTGTAACTTATCATGATGTTGTTAATCAGCTATACCCCAATACAAAATATGGCCTTTAAAAAAGAACAGGGAGATTAGAATTTTCCCCATAAGGTAGTAATTAATCTTCCAATACTAAGTGGACTAGAATTAGAAGCTGATGTTGGCTGATCAGTCTTCTGAGAGTTCCATCCAGACAAATTTCTTTCTTTTGTCATAACTGGAAACAAATCACTAAAGTATTGGGCCAAGTTTTGGCTTACAAAGTTTTATCACTTCTAGTCATTTATGAAGATTTAGCTTATGCTTTCCCATTTATTGCAATATTATCTTATGAAAAAGTAACTGCATTTGTTATTAACTGGAATTATTTCTTGAGTGTCTTTACTAACCTTTTAATCTGCCTTGGGAGTGATCATGAACAAGTTGTGGAAATTTAGCTGGCATAATGGAATGATGAATCCTCAGGCCCTGAAATTAAGCTTCCTGAATTTGTCTGGACAGAGTGAAATCACTTTCCTTTCTGCTTTCACACAATGAAGATTAGAGAAAAGAATTTCCTTGCAGACTTAGTTCTGAGAATAAGCCAGATGGTATGATCAATGTAAGCTCAAAGAGACTAATGTGTTTCAGATTCAATTTGTTCTCATTTCAAACCATGATTAGCAGAGTAAATATGAAACTATTTATAGTCAGTCCTCCAATTCACTTTCTTTGGTGAACTCTGAAAACATAAGCCCAACGAAGATACTCTTTTTACTCCTGAGACAAAAAGGTAAAAATTTATTTCTCTATCAGTAGGCTAGATGTATTATTATTCCTATTTTTTTCTCCAAAATTTTTTTCTCCAATATTTTTTCTCCAACCCACTCAAAAAGCTATTTTTGTAATTTTTCAAGTCTTTACTGAATTTGTTACAGTATCTCTTCTGGCATTTTTTTATGTTTTGTCTTTGACCACAAAGCATGTGGAATTTTAGCTGCCTGGCCAGGGATCAAACCTGTATCCTTGGCATTTGAAGGTGAAGTCGTAAGCACTGGACTGCCAGGGAAGTCCCAGAAAGCTATTTTTGATTATTCTGGATCCCAGCAGAAATTATAAGATTTATAGCTTTGACCCTGAAGGCAGACATATCTGGGTTAAAATCTTGCCTTCAGTTTTGTAAAAATCCATTTTCACCTGTGTCACTTGTAAAATTACTTAGTCTCTCTCATCCCAGTTTGCTCACCTGCAAAGTGAGGACACTCAGAATCTTTCCAGTAAGGTCATGAGGACTTTAAATTGTATCAGGCAGTACATGTCTATATGTTAAATGCTCAACAAATCTTAACTCTCACCAGCATACTGATTATCATTATCATCATGATTATTAGTATCACCATCTTTAAATTCTGTTTATATCATTTATCATCTTTGCAAAAATCTGGCCTCCTTTTGTATTTAGTCACACACATATATATGTATTATCTCTTCAATCAGTTTGTAAGTTTTTTGATAGCAGTAACAGAATGCTTATATTACAGGACTGGAATATGGGAATAGAAAATGTATTAATTTGCTATTGCTGCCATAACAAATTATCACAAATTTAGTGCTCAGTGACTTAAAACAATACAAATATTTCCTATAGAGTGTGAGGTCAGAAGTTCAAAGTGGGTTTCACTGGGTTTAAAACCAAGGTGTCAACAGAGCCATGCATTCTCTGGGCCTCTTGGGGGGAAATCTATCTTTACTTTTCCAACTTCTAAAACTGCATCGTTGCTTTTCCTCAATCTGTGGCTATTTTCCCAGTTTTCAAAGCCAGCAATATAAGCCTCATCACAGCTCTTATTTTCCATCTTTACATCACCTTCACCTCTTTTGTTAAGTCTCCCTCTTGTTCCCTCTTATAGGGAAACTCATGATTACTTTTAGAGGTCACACAGATAGTCCAGATTAATGTCCTCACCCCAGATAAGCTTTTCATGCATTTAAATCTCCTATTTCCACATAAGTTGAATTTCACAGTTTTCAAGGATTAGGATGTAGAAATATTTAGGGCTTGTTGTTCATCCTACAATGATTCACCCTTTGGTCCACAAATATTCATGTCCAGCCCACATGCAACATGTATTCACTCTATACCAACATCCCCCAAAGTCTTAAAGCTTTGTAAAACCAATTAAGTCCCAAATCTCAAATACCATAACCTCAGTAGTACTCAAATCATTACTTTAAAACCTCAATCAGGTATGGGTGAGCATCTGGGTATAATTCTTCCTGGGACAAAATTTATCTACATTTGTCAACCTCTGAAAATAGAAAATAAGTTGTTTGCTTCCAAATTACAGTGATGGAGAAGGCCTAGGATAACAGTATATTGCTTCAAAAGACAGGAAATGGAAGAAAGAAAGTAGTCACTGACCTCCTAAATGTTTGAAATCCAACTGGGCAAACACCATTGGGATTCACCAATAATCCTCAATTATTCACCAATAATTCCCAATAATCCTGGGGATAATCCTGTCTGGTTTGTGACCCCACCCTCTGTACCCGTGGTTTTCCCTTCTGTGCACAGGGCTGCCACCACTGGGCCCACATTTTCTCCTTCTTCATCCTTAGAGTCATACTCCATTTTTCTAAAATGGTAGCACACATTTGCAGCTAAGTACATTCATCAAGTTCTTTTTCCTACTATAATTTCAGAAGTCAGAGGTCTTATTTCATTTTGTCACACATTATTTTAGAAGCATTAAGGAGTCAGTCAAATACTGGTGGATTTCTTTTTTAGTCAAAGTGGATTGAAATTTATAAATTTATCCAGGATTAATGAATCTAAATAAAAGACCTGGTAAAATAACATATGTATCATCTAAAGTACCCCATGCACACATAGGAAAGAAGGATATTCAAGGGTACATATGTACACTTGCTCAGTCATGTCTGACTCTTTGCAACCCCAGGTGACTGTAGCCCACCAGGCTCTGCTGCCCATGGCATTTTCTGGGCAAGAATACTGCAGTGGGTTGCCATTTTCTACTCCAGAGGATCTTCCCTACCCAGGGATTGAACTTGTGTCTCCTGCACTGGCAGGCAGATTCTTTACCACTGTGCAACCTGGGAAGCCCTATGTACACTTAGGGAATCAGAAACGTGGGACATTAGGTCTTGCTCTAACATAATCTCTGTGTAACCTTGGTAAGTGCCTGCTTCCCCTGGGCCTTCATTTCTTCATCTGTTAAGAAAGAGGACAGGTCTTCACAGGCCATTTATTTTTCAAGGTATTACCAGTCTCACACTGAACAGAGGACTTTTAGAGGCTGTTCAACATGTCAGTCACAGACTTAAATGCCCTTAGAAGACATACCAAGACCTACTTCCAGCACCACCACTACCATCTTCATAAATGTAAATAAAAGAGAAAGAGACATTATAATTGATGGGCCCCTTCCACACACACAAACATACACATTACTCCCAGGGACCAGGGTCTTAGATATCTACAAGAAGTCTCATTGAAATCTTTCCAAACATTTACTAGACTATCATGTCCATTTTTAATGGGAGAAAAAATATAAAATTCAGACAAATTAAGGCAGTTTCTAAAGCAATAGAACCAAGAATGGGGGAGTTGAGACTCCAATGTGGTTCGATCTGACTTTATCCTGAAAGCCTGGACAATTGAATCTCCATCTTCCTGGTTTCCAACCTTTCTTAGAAATCATTCCAAACTGAAAATTCCAGGAAACTCATCTACTTATAGTCATACCTATATTTTGTAGTTGTAAATCACTTTAATAAAGGTACTAATCTGACATACTTAGGGAACAGAAGAAATATCTTAGTGATAAAACAGTGTTCCCTGATGGTCCAGTGGTTAAGGACTTGCCTTGACATGAAGGAAATGCAAGTTCAATTCCTGCTCAGGGAACTAAGATCCCATATGCTGCAACTAAAACTTGATGCAGCCATATAAATAAATAAAAATAAGCAAAAATACAGTGTCCTAAAAATGAACATATGCCAGTACTGATGGAAGAGTTCAACTTTCACGGGTAATTTTCTTTACCGTAAAGGGAATCATAATCTCTAGAGAAGATTTTTCATTCCTTCAGAATATTCTTTTAATTCTTACCTTGTAACTTACTTTATAACTGTGAGAAAAAATGTTTGAACATGGCCAAGTTAAACTGTATGGTAGGCTGATCAAAGTCAGGGAAATGTTGTTGTTTAGATTTTTCATCCCTTAACAGTTTCTCTCATGGTCCAGGCCTGGGTTGGAAAAGAATTTCCAGACATGAGACAGAATGAGAGGGAAATAAAGTTTATTAGAATGGGAGATGCTGTTAGAACAGTGGGTCAGCTCAAGAGAGAACTGACATTGAACAGGGGTTCTTAGTCCACTTTGATACCCAGGGTACAAGGAGTGGGGTAGGGTCCTTTCAGGTCATTTGCTGATTGGATGAGGCACATATACTGGGTGGGGGAAGAGTAAGGCAAATACCTTCTCCTTATGAGTAGGAGGGGAGACAGTTTATACTGCTCAGGAGGACCAGAATTCCGTTAATAGTTAAAACATGGGGGAGGGAAGGGCGATAAGGGTCTGGTTTTTTCCGTTCCTGCTTTCCAAGGCCCTCCTTGGTTTTATATGCTCTTTAGTCCTTGGGTCACCACAGTATCTAATCATTTTCAGTTCAGTTCAGTCACTCAGTCATGTATGACTCTTTGCGACCCCATAGACCACAGCATGCCAGACCTCCCTGTCCATCACCAACTCCTGGAGTTTACTCAGACTCATGTCTATTGAGTCAGTGATGCCATCCAACTATCTCATCCTCTGTTGTCCCCTTCTTCTCCTGCCTTCAATCTTGCCCAGCATCAGAGTCTTTTCAAGTGAGTCAGTTCTTTGCATCAGGTGGTCAAGTACTGGAGCTTCAGCTTCAGCATCAGTCCTTCCAATGAACACCCAGGACTGATCTCCTTGTAGTCCAAGGGATTCTCAAGAGTCTTCTCCAACACCACAGTTCAAAAGCATCAATTCTCCACCATTCAGCTTTCTTTATAGTCCAACTCTCACATCCATACATGACCACTGGAAAAACCATAGCCTTGACTAGACGGATGTTTGTTGACAAAGTAATGTCTCTGCTTTTTAATAAGCTGTCTAGGTTGGTCATAACTTTCCTTCCAAGGAGTAAGTGTCTTTTAATTTCATGGCTGCAGTCACCATCTGCAGTGATTTTTGAAGTCCCCCAAAATAAAGGCATCCACTGTTTCCACTGTTTCCCCATCTGTTTGCCATGAAGTGATGGGGCTGGATGCCATGATCTTAGTTTTTTGAATATTGAGCTTTAAGCCAACTTTTCCACTCTCCTCTTTCACTTTTATCAAGAGGCTCTTTAGTTCTTCTTCACTTTCTATAATAAGGGTGGTGTCATCTGCATATTTGAGGTTATTGATATTTCTCCAGGCAATCTTGATTCCAGCTTGTGGTTCTTCCAGCCCAGTGTTTCTCATGATGTACTCTGCATCTAAGTATTTTAATTATAACTAAATCTAGTTATAAATCAATTTAGCTATAACTAACGAGCAGTTTAGTTATAACTGCTAACATTAGAGAAAGAATTAGGCAGGCTAAAATATATGGTTTAGTATTCCCTTAAAAACTCAGGATTTCCTTTTCATTATTCTCATGCCTTCCTCCTTTTCTCTTTCTTTATAACAGTTCCAACCTCATTTTGCTCATCTTCTGATTCATGTTTTCATGAAAACATTGTAACCAGTTATACTTTAAACTGACATTTGTACTATTTGCCTTATAGACTTCAGAGGAATTATAATCTTTTAAAAATTCCATATGAAAAGAATTATAATTTGTTTATCTTTGTGACTTTGCCTAATGAAAATTACTTTTCATTTTTACTTTGCAGTTTAAACACTTTAAACTTAATCAATAAGGAAGTTTAACTTTAAATATGCTCAAGTTTCATTCTCCAAATATGAACATTAGCTATCAAATCCTTGTCATTACATCTCAACATGCTGTTGTTGGGGAAGTTTGTGATTTCCTCGGTTTTGTCTCACCGCAGCAAAAATTTGAAGTGATAGACGGACCAGTGTTACAGCTCGGTTTTATTTAGCAAGCAAAGGAAAACACATCCTCGAGGCATGAGGGTGGGCTGACCCAAAAGATGATTCAAAGCTGGAGGCACAATTTTGGCTCCTCTTTTTATATATGTAAATTCGACTAGCTAGGAGGGCTGTTTGGTTTACCTGAGATTCTCACTCTGGTCCTTGGACCTTCCTTTGTTAAATTCTCATGGGATTTTTCCTTTCTTTGTCTTTTAGCCACTGCTATTTTGAACTTCCTTTTTTCTTTTTTTCCATGTTACTCTTTCAATACATCTCACCCTCTCCTTCCTTTTTGCTATTCTAGGTACCTAACACTGTTATCTTAATAGATCTATTACTAACATCTTTGTGAATATAAATGAAAACTTTTTTCCTTTTACTCTTGCAAGTACATGATGAATACAAGGAAATGCCATGTGTACTTTTCTACATTTTTTGAATTTTTTAAGCTAAGTGAATGAAAAGAGGTTAATTAACATAAGAGAAGAAGCAAATATGAAAAACAAATGGAAAAAATTATTCAACCTTTTAAGTAATCAACAAAATGCATATTTAATCAACCTTAAGGCACCATGTTTATACATGTGAATGTTAGACAATATTACAATTAAAATGCTAATTGATAAAAGAAGTAAATAAAAGCACTGAGATGGTTTTAGAAATTGTTAGCTGGTTAAATTTTTAAAACTCAATCAAGTAATAAGTAGTGACAGTTATAAGGACATTTATGTACTCATATCTGGTTACATGCAATATTGAGATTGTTGGGGTGCTTGTTTCTAACTTTATTTTAAAAAAGAAAAAATTTTAATTCTCTAGGATACTTCTTAATGCATTATCCATTATTTAAAAAGAAGGGAGAAAAATCCTGGAAATAACTGAATTTCATAATGATATTGAAATGGAACACTGATGCAAACAATCATTATCTAATCATTAAGTATATAATCATAAGGGCGACCAAAGACAATGGGAACCATTTTGAAATGTTACAATAAATCATAAAGTAAAATTATGTTTATTCTGTGGTTACAACTGCAATATATATTTCTGTTTGTGTATTTGCTTAATTAGAAAAATGGAAATAAAGTATTAACTATATCATAGCTATGGAACTTAAATGCAATAACATAAATAAAGTGCTCTGAACAGTGCCTGACTTATAATAAGCCTTCATGGTAGGTTACTATTGTTACTATTGTGAAATAACATAAGCCAGCTTTATTTGGCAATTATTGTTTGCTTATTTGTTATGGTAAAACTCAATGGCTTATTAAGATTATCACTAGGTAATTTTTGTAGGTCTCTTATCCTCACAACTCCACTGAAGAGGTACATTTTAATGAAATTCAACTCTTAGTTTGAATTCTGCTACTCAGAGAAACATAACAATTTTTTGAAGAAATGCTCTTTGCATAGAAGTTGGTGATGGACAGGGAGGCCTGGTTTGCTGCAGTCCATGGGGTCGCAAAGAGTCAGACATGACTGAGTGCCTGAACTAAACAAGACAGACCTGGAACAAACATTTTCTTAGCTCTCTGAGAAGGAACATGGCCCTACTGAAGCTTTGTTCTTAGCTTTATGGCCTCCAGAATTTAGAAACAGTAAATTTCTGTTGTTCTAAGACATTCAGTCTGTGGTATTTTGTTATGGCAACTCCAGCAAACTAATACAGCATCTCACTGCCTCATTAACACTCCCACCTCAATGCCAGTTTCCATTAGCCGTTTCTCTCCATATTTCATTTCAAATATAATGTGTATTTATAAAGGTATTTTATTTTAGACTTAAATTTCATTTTCTATAAACCAAATGATTTGGAGCAGCTTACAAGGCAAACAAGGGCACTTAGAGATAAAAGGAGAACTGGAGAGTGAAAAGACAGGAGATGCATCAGAGACAGCTCAGAGTCCTGAGGGGAGAGACTAGTGAGTATTTGAGACCCAAAGAATCTGCAATGCAGAAGCTGCAGGAGATGCAATTTTGATCCCTGGGTTGGGAAGATTCCCCTGGAGGAGGGCATGGCAACTCACTCCAGTACTCTTGCCTGGAGAAGCCAATGGACAGAGGAGTCTAGTGGCTATAGTCCATTGGGGTTGCAAAGAGTCAAACATGACTGAAGCAGCTTTGTATGCATGCAGGAACCTACGTCACAGTTTCTTAGCAGTTGAAGTAAAATAAAGTTGGCATTATATATATGTGTGTGTGTGTGTGTCTGTGTATGTGTGTGTGTGTGTATATATATATATATATATATTTCTGATTAGCAAATATATGGTTTACTAAGGATAGGTTTGTAAGTAGGAAAGTTAAAATTTACTTATGTTCAGGTAGAGGTTTAGGAATATAGAACCTAACTTCAGCAGTCCCAACTCCTCTCCAAGAGTCCTGGTTAGTCTGCAATTCCACGACCACAACTTACCTTAGTTCTACAGCTTTGGTGACTGGGGACTCTTGTAACAACAATGGTTTTAGCCATCATTTTATGGCAGGTACTTAGAGTTACTATACACAGTTATATGGATTATATATCACCAATCCTCAGGGCTCCATACAACTTTTGTACATCATAACTTTGTGTATTTTGACATTTTTCTGGCACATGGTTGAAAGGTACTTTGAGCAGGTAAGCTATTTTATAATTCTATTAAAGACAACAGAGAGGCAGGTATTGACTCAGACCTCCATTTAGAATTTACATGATCTATTTATTCTTACAGTAACATTTTTGAAGGAGTGTTTTCCAAATTTTACAATTGAAGAAACTGAGGTTCAGAAAGATTGCAACCTACCCAAGGACACAGAACCTATAACTAATCTAGGATCTGAATCCTAATCTACTAATGCCTAAAATGTATGATTATATATACAAATATGCATCACATAGGGCTTCCCTGGTGGCTTAGACAGTAAAGAATCTGCCTGCAATGTGGGAAACCTGGGTTTGATTTCTAGGTCAGGAAGATCCCTGGAGAAGAAGTAGCAATTCACTCCAGTATCTTGCCTGGGGAATTCCATGGACAGAGGAGCCTGGTGGGCTACAGTCCATGCAGTCACAAAAAGTCAGACACAACTTAGGGACTAACACTTGATATGTATAATATTTATTTATATATTGTATATATATGTAACATTATGTATTTTACAGTGAAAATTTCAACTGTGTACAAAGTACAAAGAATACAGTTTAGCCATCACCCAGTTTTGAAAGACTTCTTCACTCTACCACTCTAGTTTCTTCTACATTTCCCCCCCACTTCCCATCCTTCTCATTTGATCATTTTTTAATTATTTTATATTAGGAAGATAAATATAGGACTTTTCATAATTTAGTGGGAATAATAATTTTGTATTTTTTAAGATTACACCTGGAGAACATATTAAAGCATTTGGGAACCTGGGGAGTTGAGGGAAAGACAGTAACACTGTTGAGTGGTATTTGGCTTCCCAGACGGCACAGTGGTAAAGAATCCACCTGCCAAGCAGGAGATGCGGATTTTATCCCTTGGTTCAGAAGGTCTCATGGAGGAGGACATGGCAACCCACTCCAATATTCTGGCCTGGGAAATCCCATGGACAGAGGAGCCCAGCAGGCTGAAGTCCATGGGGTCACAAAAGAGTTGGACACCACCGAACACACACATGCATTTGTCACACATGTGTTAAAGCACCTCTACGATAAGGCAGGCTGTTTCATATAACTTATAATAATTTATTCTAAAGATCTCTCATTCTCAGTAGAAGTCAGCATGAAAATACATGGTACATTTAGTTATGTAATACAACTATTTATCCCTAATCTTCAAATCTGAAACACTGCTGTAAGGCGTCTGATGAAAACAAATATCATTGTGCCTGTGAAGTGGCTGAGAAGTCTAATTTTCTTAATTCAAAACTGAGCTGATGGAAAAAATACTGTCACACGACTTTTTGTTGCCAGCCCATAATTTCCAATGCTCATTTTTGAATGCCTCTTTATTTCATATCTTGTATCCATAATTGACTGTTTTCATACAAAAGCAACTGACTCCTGAACAACTGAGAACTCAACATGCCCGAAAGCTTCTGCAAACACAAAGTGCACGTTTCAACTCTAAGAAATGTGTCTGCCCTAGTAAATTCCATCTAACTTACCTGCAGCTTAGAGATCTAACAATGAAGACTGTTTGCTTTGGCTAAAGACTATACCATCTTGGAATTTTAAGAATAATGCATTTATCATCCATGGTCAATTATCTGATTATTCAGAGGAAAAAAACTCAAGATTACAACTAATCATGTTAAATGAGACATATTTAACTAAGTATATACATTTAAATAAGACATAAGACTCAGCATAACATTACACCGTTGATATAAGGGTATTAACAATACTGACCCCCTCTTATGATACAGGGACTATGTTACATACTCCCTAATGATAACTCTGATCATGATAGACTCCTCCTCAACAAAGTTTGTCTTCTCACTGCCTGGTGAATCACCAAACAGCCTGATTTTATCTGTGCTGGGCCAATGAGAGTAGTAAAACAAGGAGGGGACAGGATGAATTTGTCTCCTTTGGAATTTCCTCTTTTTAAATTTATTTTTATCCTCTTTCATATTTACATCATCATGCTACATATGGTGCGTATTGGGTGATGCAGGGCAGGTTACTGAAGGTTACAGTAGAATAGGGATTTATGCCATTAAGAGTCACACAAACAGAAGGAAATGCTCTTTTTCCTAAAGTTAACCTTCCTGCTTTGAAACTCCCATTGTATTTTACTCAGCTACTCAAGTTACATTTATGAATAGACCATTGGCATCCCCTAACGTATAACTTTCAATACTACAAACTGTAGTTTCTACTGTTTTAATGCTGCTATTTATCCATACACAATTCCATTAAATCTGATGGCTAGGATAAGGTAAAAGTGAACCTGAATCCCTAATTAAACATATCATCATATTTATTTTTTCCTTGTAATGGAAAGTTAGAAGTTTTCTTTCCCGGTAATAAAATGTTTATTGGTTCTCTTAGCATGTTCACTAGAAATACAAGAAAATTATTTGTGTCAGTACAGGATCTGATAAGAGAGAGATCATGCCTGATAAATGTAGCTACATGATTTGTTGTCATTGTTCACTTGCTGAGTTGTGTCTGACTTTTTGTGACCCCATGGACTGCAACATGCCAGGCTTCCCTGTCCTTCACTATCTCCTGGAGTTTTCTCAAACTCATGTCCATTGTGTTGATGATGCCATCCAACCATCTCATCCTCTGTTGCCCCATTCTACTACTGCCCTCAGTTTTTCCAGGCATCAGGGTCTTTTCCAGTGAGTTGGCTCTTCACCTCAGGTGGCCCAAGTATTGCAGCTTCAGCACCAGTCCTTCCAATGAATATCCAGGGTTGATTTCCTTTGCAATTGACTGGTTTGATCTCCCTGCTGTCCAAGACTCTCAAGAGTCTTCTCCAGAATCACAGTCTGAAAGCATCAGTTCTTAAGTGCCCATTCTTCTTTATGGTCCAATTCTCAAATCCATACATGACTACCGGAAAAACCATATTTTTGACTTTACAGACCCTTGTTGGTAAAGTGATGTCTCTGCTTTTTAATACACTGTCTAGGTTTGTCATAGCTTTTTTTCCAAGGAGAAGGTGTCCTAATTTCATGGCTGCAGTCTCCGTCCTCAGTGATCCTGGAGCCCAAGAAAATGAAATCTGCCACTGCTTCCATTTTTCCCCCTTCTATTTGCCTTGAAGTGATAGGGCTGGATGCCATGATCTTAGTTTTTTGAATGTTGAGTTTTAATTAAGCTAGCTTTTTCACTCTCCTCTTTCACCCTCATCCAGAGGCTCTTTAGTTCCTCTTCACCTTCTGCCATTAAAATGGTATCATCTGCATATCTGAGGTTGTTGATATTTCCCCTGGCAATCTTGATTCCAGCTTGTTATTCATCTATTCTGGCATTTTGCATGATGTACTCTATAAGTGATATGTTTATTCCTCATGTCTGTTTTAAGGATTTGATTAGGCTTAGAAATTAAAAGAGGTTGAAGGACTTCTCTTATGTTCCAGTGGCTAAGAATCTGCCTGCCAATGCAGGGGACACTGGTTTGATCCCTGGTCTGGGAAGATCCCAAATGCTGCAGAGCAACTAAGCCTGTACACCACAACTACTGAACCCATGTGCCTAGAGCAAGTGGTCCACAGCAAGAGGTGTCACCACGATGATAAGCCCTACAACATGGTAAATATTGAGTGCATGCATACTAAGTCATTTCAGTCATGTCCAACTCTTTGTGACCCTATGGACTGTAGACTGCCAGGCTATGTCTGTCCATGGGATTCTCCAGGCAAGAATAATGGAGTGGGTTGCCATGCCCTTCTCTAGAGGATCATCCAAACCCAAGGATTGAACCTGTGTCTCTTAAGTCTCCTGCATTGACAGACAGGTTCTTTACCACTAGTGCCACCTGGGAAGCTCAAATATTCAATAAATCAGTGCAACTACTACTAGGTAGTAACACAAATGCTTTGCCAAATCTTTTACTATACGAAACAGGTGAAAATGGAACATCAGTTATTTTAAAAAAGCAACAAGCCAAGACTTGGCCCCTTTTTAATGAACATATTTTAAAAAATTAAATGCACACATACAATTTAATAAAATATTCTTTATTAAAAGACAAAAGTGATATGAAGATATCTTTTTTTCTTAATGAAGATATTTTTAATGAAAAAAAAAAAACAAGACCCTAAAGGAGTAAGAAGTAGGCATTCCCAAAACTCAGGTAAACTGGTTCAAACAAAACAAAGTTTTCAATATGAACATTAGCAAAATTAGTTTAAATTCATGGGGGAAAAAAAATCACATATTCACTCATATTCCAGATGGGAAAGATATCTGGGATCAGTCATGGAGTTTATTTCTAAATTGTTGAAAAGTGGTGTTCTACTTTATTTTACAGTGTATTTCCTCATCTGATAATATCAACCCAGGCAAAAATCACCAACATAAAGCATAATCAGCAAATACCAAAGATCAGTAATACACCAATATTTTTTTTTCAGGAAGAATAATTATAAATTGTTTGCTTGGAGAAGTATGTTAGTACCCGAGATCTTGGTTAAAGACTTTTCCCCTCACAGTTGCCTATCTTTAGAGAAAGGAGTAAACCCTTCAGATCTTATTTCAAAGGAAGACTGGACACGAATATACTGCTTACTTAACAAACAATCTTTATCTCGGTAAACTGAGTTAAGAAAGGCAGATGTACACACATTTTTGCATTTCTAACACTTCTTTTCAAATCTTAAGGAAGTCTGTTTTATCAGTCCTACAGTATTAAGAGGAACAAGAGATCAAATTGCCAACATTCATTGGATCATTTAGAAAGCAAGGGAGTTCCAGAAAACCATCTATTTCTGTTTCCCTGACTAAGCTAAAGCCTTTGACTCTGTGGATCACAACAAATTGTGGAAAATTCTTAAAGAGATGTATGTACCAGACCACCTTACATGTCTCCTGAGAAACCTGTATATGGCTCAAGAAACAACAGTTAGAAGTGGACATGGAAAAAAGGACTGATTCAAAATTGGGAAAGGAGTACAACAAGGCTGTATATTGTCACCCTGCTTATTTAACTTGTATGCAGTGTACATCATATGAAGAATCAGGCTAAATGAATCACAAGCTAGAATCAAGATTGCTGGGGAATGCAGGTATACATATCAGATATGCAGATGATACCACTGTAATGGCAGAAAGTAAAGAGGAATTAGAGAGTCTTCTGATGAGGATGAAAGAGGATGAATGAGGATGAAAAAGCTAACTGGAAACTGAACGTTCAAAAAACAGATCATGGCATCTGGTCCCATCACTTCATGGCAAGTAGAAGAGGAAAAAGTAGAAGCACTGACAGATTTTATTTTCTTGGGCTCCAGAATCACTGTGGATGGTGACTGCAGTCATGAAAGTAAGGCACTTGCCCCTTGGAAGGAAAGCTATGATAAACCTAGACAGCACATTCAGAAGCAGAAACATCACTTTGCCAGAAAAGGTCCATATAGTCAAAGCTATGGCTTTTCCAGTAGTCATGTACGAATGTGAGAGCTGTACTATAAAGAAGCCTGAGTGCTGAGGAACTGATGCTTTCGAACTGTGATACTGAAGAAGACTCTTGAAAGCTCCTTGGACTACAAGGAAATCAAGCTAATCTGTTGCTAAAGCTGAAGTTCCAATACTTTGGCCACCTGATGTGAAGAGTCAACTTATTGGAAAAGACCCTGATGCTTGAATAGATTGAAGGCAAAAGGAGAAGTGGTTGGCAGAAGATGAGATGATTGGATAGCATCATTGACTCAATGGACATGCATTTGAGCAAACTTCAGAGACAGAGAAGGAAAGAGAAGCCTGGTGTGTTACAGTCCAGGGGTCACAAAGGGTAGGACACAAATTAGCAACTGAACATGAACAACAACACAGTATTAGAATCAAAATGTGACTTACAGTAAATGTTTTACCCTTCTGAATAACATTCTAAATGTTACCATTATTCTTCTCTGCTAGCATGGCATACCACCTTTTCCTCTCTTAAGAGACTTCCTTGATCTCCTGAGTTAAGCATAATGATTTGTCCCTCTGTCTTCTCACAGGAAAATATGTATGAAAACAATAAATATGAATTTTGGAATCTTTTCAAATCTCAGTTTCCTTATTTATTTCTGTGTGATACTGACAAATTACTTAGGGTGTTTGTTATTTTAAGACATCTCTTAAATATCTTGCAAAATCTAAGGTTAAAAACTTCTTGAGATTGCTATAGGTAAAAATAATGTCCAGACTGCTTCACTTTGCTTGATTCTTAGAATCAGGTCTTAGAAATCAAAATAGGCACAGGACAATAGTGATTGTTCCTCAGAATTCTGAGTGTGCTAACACTCCATGACTATTACACAGTCCTCTGATTCTCATTAGGAAAAAAATGCTGCAAATATTTGGGTGATTTCTAAAATATCTTCCTTTAGAGATCTGTGAATTTTAGAAGAATATAAAAACCATGAGAAATGGATCCATGTTTTGTTTGCAAATGAGTCCTGAATACGAACAGTGATCACTGCATAGTTTGTGCAGAATTAAGACTTCTCTAATGAAATTATTTTTAAAAAGTTTCCTTAGCAGGTGAAAAAAATAAAAATAAACTAAAAACTGAGAAACTCCCAGCGATAGGAGGGAGTAAGAAAACTGTAAGACTAGTTTTCTAGACCTTAAAATATGCACATCCAGAAAGCACGCCCAAGGCTTTATGTGCTGTTACAGGTAGAATTTTATGACTCTGAGTACCAAATTAGGCTTGTAATAAAGCTGTATTTACCTCTGAAGAACAAAACCCATGTTTACTCATATTTAAGCTTAAGTAATTACTGGTAATCATTATGCATCTAGATAAGGCCCCATTAAACACAAAAGGCAATTAAGTAAATATTAATTAATAAGTTGATAACAATTATTATAATGCCAGAGATACTTGATGAATGCTTAATGAATGAATACTCAAAAAACCCTGTGGATCTGAAAGGAAAAGTATCATCCCAAGCTGTGGTGTTAGGATAATTCTTGAGGGAACCACACTGATTTTTAGACATAGTTCTGTTAGCCTCTACAATAAAAATCCTACATATCTGCTCATTTTAAGCTTAGGTAATCACTACTAATCACCATTAAGAATCTGATAAGCAGAGAGGTAATTAATGAAATCTGGAAATCAACCCTGTAACACTTTAATTGTCACCTTCCTGGCCTCAATGAATCAATTTTTTCATATGTTAAATGAGGATAGTAGTATCTATCTCATTAGTCACAACAGTTGTCAAGAGAGGTAAGTATAGTTGAGTCAGTCAGTTCAATAGCTCAGCCATATCTGACTCTTCGCGACCCCGTGGACTGCAACATGCCAGGCCTCCCTGTCCATCACCAACTCCCGGAGCTTGCTCAAACTCATGTCCATTGAGACGGTGATGCCGTCCAACCATCAGCATAATGTATTGGCCTTAACCTAGAGGAGCAGTTCATCAAAAGTCAATTCACTCTCATGAACTTCTCAGTACAAAGTGATAGGTTAAGATTTTCTTTTAAAGGCAGAAAATCTAAGGAATAGCTTAGTAACTAATAACTTGGAAAAAAAGATCAAGACTGAGAAGCCCGGGAGCTGGGTTCTGGACTTTGCCACTGACTTAGCTGATCATAAGCATAATGCCACAAAGGGTCATCCCATCTCTCCAAGGAGTTTCAGGCTCTGTGCCCTGTAACGTACTAATTTATGCTACTACTTCCTATTACCACTTCTCTCTTCTTGCTGCCTCAAACTGAGGATGTTCTCAAGTTAACATGAGGGCCTATATGCAAATGACTAGCTTTTCCCAGTCTTTATAATGGCCTGCTCTGCAGGTGCTTGTCTTTGATGAGGACATTCTCTTTCTTGCTGTTTGCTGTTGCTTCCCAGGTTGAGCTGTATATGCCCCATTCATATGAGGTGGCCCATGCGGTACTGTGAGAAGCCTGTTTTTAAAACTCATCCCTTCATAGTTGGAATAATTTCTTATTCATGGATAATTTTTATCACATTTCAATTGAATAACCAAATTTTCTTTTATTGACACTGTGATAAAGGCAGAGGCTAAATATCTGTCGGAATCCTTCTTATTCAGGAATTTCCCCCTTTTGTGAAAGCCCAGATTTTCCAAATCCAATGTCAATTAAGTTTGGGTTATATTTAACAACAGCCTTATATCAATGATTTTGACAAAGTGTCTAGAAAGTTTCAATTTTGTAACTTTCCTATTCAAATCTGAAGGAAATATGTCACATTCTAAATGATGGAATTTATATTTTCAGGAGAATTAAAAGTGCATACAATTGTAAAGGTAATTAGAAGAGAACTGTCTTTTTTTTTTTTTTTTTTGGTAATATGCATACCAATGTGATGCTGTATTGCTGGAATAATTTCTGACATTCTCTTCATAAAATTTAAAAGGTAATTTGTGAATACCTGTAGAATAATAAACTATTCCTTCCTTCAGAAAGCAGTGATAAGGAAACAAAATTCAATTCCATGCTTTGATATAAAGAGAGTTTAAACAATTCTCACAATTTTAAAATTAAGAATATTAAAGTTCACTCTTGGTACTGTATATTCTAGGGGTTTGGACAAAAGTAAAGTGACAATGTATCCATCATTACAGTATCATACAAAGTATTTTTCTGCCCTAAAATTCCTGAGCTCCACCTATTCATCTCAAACCCCTCCACCACGATAAACCCCTGGTAACCACTGACCCTTTTTACTCTCTCCATAATTTTGCCTTTCCCAGAATGTCATATAGCTGGAATCATTTAGTATGTAGTATTTTCCAGCTGGCTTCTTTCACTTTAATGAGTAATGGGTGGCTTTACATGAGTAATAATCATTTAAAGTTCTTCTATGTCTTTTCATGGCTTGATAACTCATTTAATGTTTAATAAACACCATTGCAAAGAGCATGTGTGCTCTTGCTCAGTCGTGTCCAACTCTGTGACCCCATGGACTGTAGCCCGCCAGGCTCCTCTGTCCATGGGATTCTCCAGGCAAGAAGACTGGAGTGGATGGCCATGCCCTCCTCAGGGGATCATCCTGACCCAAGAATCAAACCTAATCAAACCTCTCCTGCTTTGGCAGGCAGACTCTTCGGCACTAGTGCCACCTGGAAAGCCCTACTGAAAATAGCATGTATTTACAGAAAAGTACAAAGATATTGCAGAGAGTTCCTGTATACCCTCCAACCCAGTTTCCCCTACTATTAATACCTTACATTGGTACAGTACATTTGTTAGAACTAATGAACCAATATTGATATATTATTATTACGTAAAGTCCATATTTCATTCAGATATCCATGGTTTGATGCGATATCTTTTTTCTGTCCCAGAATCCTATTCAGGATACACATCGCAGCTAGTTGTCTTGTCTGCTCAGGATCCTCTTGGCTGTGATAGTTTCTCAGACTTGTCTTGTTTTTAAGGACCTTCACAGTTTTGACAAGTACTGGTCAAGTATTTTGTAGAATTCCCCTGATTCATTTCAGTTCAGTTCAGTTGCTCAGTCATGCCTGACTCTGTGACCCCATGAACCGGAGCATGTCAGGCCTCCCTGTCCATCACCAACTCCTGGGGTTTACACAAACTCATGTCCATTGAGTCGTTGATGCCATCCAACCATCTTATCCTTTGTCATCCTCTTCCCCTCCTGATTTCAATTTTTCCCAGCATCAGGGTCTTTTCAAATGAGTCAGCAATTCACATGAGGTGGCCAAAGTATTGGAGTTTCAGCTTCAGCATCAGTCCTTCCAATGAACATTCAGGACTGATTTCCTTTAGGATGGACTGGTTGGATCTTCTTGCAGTCCAAGGGACTCTCAAGAGTCTTCTCCAACACCACAGTTCAAAAGCATCAATTCTTTGGCATTTTTCTTTTTTGCATTTCTTTTTCTTGGGGATGGTCTTGCTCCCTATCTCCTGTACAATGTCAGGATAGGAATAATTCTCCTGATTAGAATAAGTCTAATGTTCTTCTAAAGATTAGGTTGGGATTGAGTTTTTGAGAGGAATATAACACATAGGAGCAGTGCCATTTCTATCACATTATATCAAGGATACATACATACAATATGTTTTACCACTATTTGTTTTGACCTTGATCAAGGTTGAGTTGACTTAGGTAGTATTTATCATGTCTATATACTGCTACTTTACTCCTTTTCTTTTTTCCATATATTGTACTTTGGGAGGAAGTCATTATGTGCAATCCAAACATAAGGAGTGGGAGATGTACTCCATCTCCTTGAGGGAAGAGAATTTCCATAAATTGTTGGGAAGTGTGCATAGGAAGTTTATCTCTTCTCTTGCACTTATGCATTCACTTAATCATTGATTTATATCAGCACTGATTCAAGGATGTTTATTTTACCTTTAACTCATAATCCAATACTATTTTTTCTTGTTATTCAACTTGTTTAAACTTTGGCCATTGTGAGCTCTTTTGTTTCGCTCCTGTGTGCCTTCTACATAGGTCTCATCATTCTATTTCTCAATTCTTCTTTCCCATACTTATGACATTACTGTCATTTATTTCACTGATCCACATGCTAAGTCTACCCAACACAAATTCTTTTATTAATTTGAAAAAAGTTATCTCTTAGTTATAAAACTAGAATACAGAAGTGAAAAGAGTTTATTTTCCCTTCATTTATTCCTTCTCTGACACTTTATGTAGATCAGAGTTTCTAACCTATTTAATTTTCCTTCTCACTGAAGAAAATATTTTAACATTTCCCACAGGGCAGTCCTGCTGGCAATGAACACCCTTGGTTTTTGTTATGGAGTGTTTCTCCATCATTTTTGAAGGATATCTTAATTTATTATGGAATTCTATAAAGGTGAGTTTTTTCTCTTAAGTATTTTAAATATTTCCCTAATCTTTCTCCCTGTTTACATGACTCCTATTGTGAAGTCTGATCCTGTTCCTCTGTAGGTAAGATTTTTTTCCTCCTTCCTCTGTTGTTGTTGTCGAACTTTCCTATTTGTCTTAGTTTTGTGCAGTTAGAATATTTTATGTCTCAGTGTAGACTTTTGGTATTAACCCTGATGGATGTCTTATGAACTTACAGCACCTGTTCTTTAATGTCTGTCATCAATTTTGGAAATTCTTGGTCATTATTACATCAGATATTCATCTGTTTTCTCTTTCATCTCCTTCTGGTATTCCAATTACTTCTATTTTTTCACTTTCTAAAATTACCCCACAGTTCTTGATGATCTGCTCTATTGTTTTAAATGTTCTATTGTTTTAAATGTTTTTCTCATGTAAATAAATTTTGGAAGTTTTTATTGACACATAATCACTCTCATGGATTTCTACCTTAGTTATTTTCAGTCTACTGATAGGCTCGAAAATATTGTTGTTGATTTCTAATGTTTCCTTTTGATCCTTCCTTATTGTTTCCAACTCTTTGCTTATGTTACTTGTTTTTGCACATTGTCTGTTTTCCATCAAAAATCATAACATATATTGTTATGTTCATAAAATAGTCATCAGTTATTTTAAATTCCCTATCAGATAATTCCAAATTTGTGTCCTATCTGAGTTTGGTTCTAATGCTTTTTTTGACTAGTTATATTCTGATTTCCTTTAATATGTACTTTTTCTGTTGAAAGCCAGGCATGATATATTGGATAAGGGAGGTTAGCAGTCCTGTAGTGTAAGATTTTATGTTATTGTGAATTGGATATGGGCTGGTTTTAATGTTTGCTGTAACTTTAGGTGTCACTTCAAATACTTCTAGTGTCCTTGTTTATTCTTACCTGTTATTTTTGGGTTTTTATAAGAAATTGTTCTTAGATAGTGTGTGTGCTGTAAATAGTTTGTTGAACTACTATTGTTATCACACCAGAACTTTATTGGT
Organism: Muntiacus reevesi; assembly: GCF_963930625.1. Lineage (NCBI taxonomy): Eukaryota > Metazoa > Chordata > Mammalia > Artiodactyla > Cervidae > Muntiacus > Muntiacus reevesi. The sequence continues at coordinate 19,082,550 of NC_089253.1, forward strand.
GTTATGGTAATATGTGGGGTAGGAGGAGAATTTTCTAATTCTATGATTAAATCTCATTCTTTTAGTGGATTAAAGCTATAGATGTGAACTTCAAGATGTTTATTAGCTTCCTAACTATTTTTTAACCCTCTTTTCTGAGGCAGAAAAAACTAAAAGGGGCTAGAGTAAAGAATTTTAGTGAAAAGTTTAGAGAACTAGATAGAAAGCTTGGAATTTTGTATTTATACATTAAATAGTAAAAGATTTTGAGGAAAATACATTATTGAATTTTATGAGATCATTAATGTACAAATCCATATGTAATATATTAAAAAAATTGAACATGAATTTAACATCTAAGGAATTATTACTAGGAGATAATAGAAAAAAGATCTACCATTATGAACACTTTAAGACACATTAGCCAAATAATATACTCTGAAATATAGAATGTCAGAAATGATAACCTTTTAATGGCATTTAGTTGGAACTCAACACAGAAGAAGACCAAAGAACAAAACCATCTCCTAACAATTCATTTTGTACAAAATGTTAATGATCTCATTTGTTAACTTCAGAAACCATCTTGGAAATTGTAATGGTTTCAAAATTAGGAGGCAAACATAAATTTCTTGCTGTGTGACAGTCTATTCCTGGCAGGGCAACAAAAAGCTGCGGACATAAAATTACATTCATGCTTAATCAGTCATCATGAAAACACACACACACACACACACACACACACACACACACACTCAGATTATTTTCATAGCCACAAACAGTGAATTAAAGTCTGAATGCTTTCTCTTCGTGTACAGGGACTGGGGAAAAGGCAAGTATTGAAACAAACATGCTTTAAACACCTCTGTAGGGAAGGACAAATATATTTTCCTTCTATGTTTCTAAAATCTTGGCTAGGGCCCCTATAGACAGGTTAACAAGAGAAAATCCCATGTTTATTTAATATAATTTTAAGTGCTATGCAAGCCTTCATAAGAAAAATTTCTTCTGTGTGTTTCTGTGTTGATGAAATATGAAAATCTATGAAAAAATTTGATAGAACTAAATGAGTATGTGCTAAATGGAATCAACAGAGAGAAACTGAGCAAGACCTGTTTGTTCAGATTCCTCTGTGTCCCTGTGTCTTCAGCGAGATGATGTTCCTTTCTTCTGATCTGAAGGGAGGACAACCTCTTGCAAGAGACGTGAGAGTCTCATGACCTGCTTCAGGGGAAGGTCAGGAAGTCCTCCCTGCACCTGTGCTCTCTCAAACTATATCAGCTTAAAATAGCCAATATTCTAAGATGTCTTTTGGTGGGCCTACTGTGTCCCTAATCCCATCACTTACAAAAACTAAGTGGGTACTATTCTGGACACATCTCGCATACACACTCTCTCCCTCCCTCTATATATACATAGGGAGAGAGAGTCATTGTTCATATGTTAATGATGCAAGAACCTACATTTGACTGGGTAACCATGAGAAATTAATGAAGGCAATGTAATATATATATATTTTTTGGCAATGTAATAATTTGAGATCCTTGGTGTGAAATAGGATGCTTTTTACTCTCAGATACTGGTCAACTTTCTGGAACTGCTTTTGATCTCAGCTAAAAGAATCATTTCAAAGAGAAATTTTTAACAACAGGAAAAAGATGCATCAAATACCTAAATATGAAAGGATCTCAAAATGTTGCTGTAGTGCTTCCATCCAAAATCGTGTTAAAGCATTCAGGCATGCATGTTATATAATACTTTATATACAATCAACCTATTTTTTTTTTTTATAAACAATTACCTACTTCTCAGATTTGGTTAAAAGGTGAGCAATGTCTGTCACAAACATAGGAATGAGACAACACATTGATGATTTACTGGGCCCCTAGGCCCAGATTCTGGCATTTTGTAGTCCTAAATTCAAGTCATTTAGTTTCTGAATCCAAAGTATACATATTTTTTTTAAAAAAGATTTATCAAGTAGATTGATAAAGGGTATTGTGCATCTTGGGTATCAGAGGGAAAAAAATTTATTCTATGTATAGTCAGAGTTATTCAATACAGCCTATAAATTGAAGAACTGCTCTTTGGAAAAACAGATAAAATCTTAATTTCTTATTTGTGGTTAATGATAAATTTTCAACTTTAAATGAGATAAAGGTAGAAGGAACAGAAATGTCTTAAGATGAAACAATGATGATTTCAACCACATAAGTTGGCTGGTTGATGTACTGAATTTTAAGGGGATAAAGAATTACAGCCAATTGAATCTACTTCAGGGAAAGAGACAGATATTTGCACATGACTTTGCATGGTCAGTCTTAAGAATGTTTTGTATTTTGGTCTAAATATCAAACCAATATGAAGACAGAGGTAGAAAATAGTGAAATGGCTTAGCACTAGGTCAGAAACTGAAAAGGACACAGGGTTCTTGATATCTATAAACCCAATATGAGATAACAAGATGATGTGTTTTCCTCTCTCTTTATCCCCAAAATAAGGCCAAACACAGGCAAGTATAATAGCTTCACAGTTTTAAGAATGACATAAATGTTAATTTCTCTCACTTCTTCCTTACTCAGACCAAACCTTGAACCCTGGATTCGGTTCTGATTCTCTTCTCTTGGTGACAATCCCCAAATAGAGTTCAAAATAGAACACTTTATGTAATCTGAGTAATGGCTGAAAGAACTAGGAGAAAGGTAAAGAAAAGATGTCATCTGACCATATCTGTCCAAAAAGGATATTGGAGTTAAGTTAGAGAAAGGAACTTTGAGTAGTTTGATAGATGTAAGAAAGAAGCAGAATTTGCCTTAATGTAAGAATTTTAAAATGATTAGAATCATTCAGCAATGTGTGAGTGTGTGTTAGTCACTCAGTTGTGTCTGACTCTTTGTGACCCCATGGACTGTAAAGTATGTTATCATCAATAATGGATCTTAGTAGCTGGAAAATGTTAGGTTATGGTCTGGATGAGCACTTCTGCAGAATATGTTGCAGAACAGTGTCCCTCAAATTTAATGTGTCCAAAAATCACTAGGGGATCCTGTTAAAATAGAGATCTTAATTCCATTAGTGAAAGAGGAACGGGATTGTTTTGCATTTCTAAACAATCCCACTTGGTGCTAATATTGCTTATTTATGGACCACACTTAGAATATAATAAAGAGGGATCTGCATAGATCCTTTGCAGGTTTCTTTTAACATTCAGACTACTAGATCCTGAAGGTATCTGTGAACACACAAACATCTCAGGTGAAGTTTTCTCCCTCATCCTACTCTGGTGTAAAGAAGTAAGATTTTGCAGAGTATTCAAGAAAAGCAAGTGAGTCCACATTGCCAAATGGGAGGAAATCCACATTCTGGAATGTGTTATCATACATACTACATACTTTTTACCTTCTATATTGAAGTTTCTGGGAAAAACACTGCTTATGTACTATTTTCTCCTGGAGTAGGAAATGGCAACCCACTCCAATATTCTTGCCTAGAGAACCCCATGAACAGAGGAGCCCAGCGGGCTACAGTCTATGGGATCACAAAGAGTTGGACACAAGTGAATGACTGAGCATACATTATTTCCTGGTGCCTTTTAGTAAATCTTTGCATCTTGTATTATTGCTCCTTGCTTTCCTTAATGTTGTTGGAAATGAAACTCTTCACTAAGCTATTTGCATCAAGGTCATACTTAACTGCATATGGATTTCAACAAATTGCATGTGGCTGGTGAAAATCTGAAACATTACTCAACATCCAAAGGCTTTTCTTGTGATTTTATTCCTTTGTCATTCCAGTTATAATGGAGGACAATTAAAACTTCAGATAGCTGGCTATAAAGCTGAAGGATGGTGCCTGAATCATCTAAATCTTTTGGATGAGAATGCCTAAGCTTTATCTTTTTTTCTTTTAATACATGGAATATTCTAAACATTATTTAGTTTTGGCCATAATTAAATTTTTCTTTGAAAATGACATGTAGTACTTGCTATTTAAGAAAGTTTCATTCATGGAACTTAGTGTGTGCTTTTTGGGTACATGCTTGATGTCATTCTTAGCTCATTAAAAAAAAGATTTAAAAATTATTTTCAAATCCTATAATAGAACAGGTAAAACAATCATCAACTTCCTGTCTCATTCTGAAACTTTAAATTATAGTTAAAAGAAAAATTCATTTCTTTAGTTCTATTTTCAACTCATATTTCACTGTTGTTAACATCCATGCCAAGAAATCTAGTCATTTTTAACAAACTGCTTTGTACCAGTAAGTTCCAAAAAGACGACAGGGGAAGAATAAGAAAAATTAGAAGTATTCTCATTTTCTACCAGTCTCTAGGATATCTGTTAATTAAGGAAAAGCTACAATAGAAGACAGATTATTTGGGTTGTTCCTGGCGGCATGGCAAATCATTCTCATTTTAATTTGGAGTAAGGAGATATACTACAAGCTTTGTGCCCTGAAGTAGAAACTAGTCTCTACTTTGTCAGGTCAAAAAAGGGACATTTGACTCAGAAGAATTTAGTATGACAGACTTGACTCACCCTATTAGGGGAAAATGAAACTACATATCCTTTGAGTTCAGATGTCAATCAATGAAAAAACAATCCTTATAAATAAATGATATCTTGTTATTTCATCTATCTTCCTGTCTGCTTTAGGATGAGACTGTCACAAAAACATTCTGCAAGAGCAATCTTGGTAGAGGTACAGGTCTCAGAAGTGCAAGATTATCTGTCAAAAATCAGCTCTGTAGAATTTTAGTTTTATGAAAGATGGGAAAATAGATTTCTTCAAAACTCAATGGGGAAAATATACTTTGGATACTTTAGGTTATAGGAAAATATATAAAACTATCCATATATGTGTTATATAAATGTGACATTTGTGTATATGTTACACATATATTTGCTACATATTTTTGCAACTTGTATAATATATAAATACACGCGTTAGAGTTAAGAACATGGTTAGAGTTCAAGTTCAGGTTTCTTATTCACCAAGTGACCTTTAAATTCTCCTACAGCTTTGGAATCTAAAATTCTCATACTCTAACCGGAAGAAATCTTGTGAAATTCACTGAGCTGGTGGAAATCACAGGATCCCTCAGTGAGCCTCTGAGAGCAGGATGAAATGCATGGTTATCTCCTGCAATGGCCTTTTGTTGTGTGATCTTCCACAACAAATAAGAAGTCTGTCTTCCATAGACAGATAAGAAGGTCAAAGCTCAGATGTTTCTAATACAGTGGTATTGGCAAAATTCCAAAGTTTCGGGTTGATTGGCATACATTCAAAATAACTAAATAGATAATAGATGATGATAGATGAGTAGTCAACACAACTTGGTGTTCCTTATAGACATGCTATGGACAAATTATATGGGGAATTAGAATGTATTATATAACTAGAATATATATATATATATTCTAATTTTATATACATATAGAAGAATCAATGATTTCCAGAGTCAATGAAAACAAAGAATTTTTACATTGACTTAGACATAATATGAATATTACTTGCAAAACAATTTAAATACTAACAACATTATCAGTGATAATAGTTTTAATTTTTTATATCTTGTGTCCATGAATTGCTTGTTCCTTAGAGTGTAATTTCCAGGAGTTATGCCCTAGTTTATATTTTTGTAGGACTTTTTGTCAGCCAAAGAAACATATTCTTGGAAATATAATGCTTACAGTCTTCAGTAGTTGTAGCAAGCAGCATTATTAATGTTGATGCTAATTCTTCTGAAGCTTCTCTATTTTCCTTGTTAATACATGGAAATTATTAGTATGTGATATATGTGTCACATATTAGTGGCATATTAGTATGTGATAAGAAAACAAGGAACAATGAATCACCTTGCTGAACTAATAGCTCATAGGTTCAATGAACCATAGGCATTAGGATACTATTAATATTTTTCTCAAAGACTTATGTACCAACATAATTTAGATACATAATCATAGTTGGAATTATTGAAAAAGAAATGACAGATGTCACAGAGTATGAAAACATTATTTGTCCAACTTGTAAAATGTCATCATCTCTGCAGAAAAAGAGATATGCTTATTCACACAATTCTCTTGTAATAAAGTTATTTTGCAAAAGCATATTTACACACCCCTGGAGAAGGAAATGGCAATCCACTTCATGGAGAATCCCATGGGCAAAGGAGCCTTGTGGGCTACAGCCCATGGGGTTGCAAAGAGTCTGATGTGACTGAGCAACTAAACAACAACATATATACACACATACACGTGCCTACACTAAGAAATTCTTATTTATGAAAGAAACAAGAAATTCCTATTTATGTATTTAAAATGCATAACTACAGGACTTGAAAAGGTCAGTTTTCTTTCCAATCCCAAAGAAAGGCAATGCCAAAGAATGTTCAAACTACCACACAAATGCACTCAATTCACGTCCTAACAAGGTAATGCTCAAAATCCTTCAAGTTAGGCTTCAACAGCAAATGAACCCAGAACTTCCAGATATACAAGCTTGATTTAGAAAAGGTAGAGTAACCAGAGATCAAATTGCCAACATTCCTTGGATCATGAAGAAAGCAAGGGAGTTCTAGAAAAGCATCTACTTCTGCTTCATTGACTATGCTAAAGCGTTTGACTGTGTGGATCACAACAAACTGTGGAAAATTCTTAATGAAATGAGAATCCAGGCCACCTTGTGTGTCTCCTGAGAAACCTGTATGCAGGTCAAGAAGCAACTGTACATGGAACAATGGACTGGTTCAAAATTGGGAAAGGAGTATGTCAAGGTTATATATCGTCACCCTGTTTATGTAACTTCTATGCAGGGTACATCATGCTGGGCTGGGTAAATCACAAGCTGGAATCAAGATTGCCAGGAGAAATAGCAATAACCTCAGATTTGCTGATGATACCACTCTAATAGCAGAAAGCGAAGAGGAACTAAACAGCATCTTTATGAAAGTGAAAGAGGAGAGTGAAAACGCTGGCTTAAAATTCAACATTCAAAAATCTAAAATCATGGCATCCAGTCTCTTCACCTCATGGCAAATAAATGGGGGAAAGTGGGAATAGTGATAGACTTGATTTTCTTAAAAACCAGAGATATCACTTTGCCAACAACTATCTGCGTAGTCTAGCTATGGTTTTTCCAGTAGTCTCGTATGGATGTGAGAGTTGGACAGTCACAAATGCTGAGCACTGAAGAAATGATGCTTTTGAACTGTGGTGCTGTAGAAGACTCTTGAGAATCCCTTGGAGAGCAAGGAAATCAAACCAGTCAATTGTAGAGGAAATTAACCCTGAATATTCATTTGAAGGACCGATGCTGAAGCTCCAATACTATGACCACCTGATGCAAAGAGCCAATTCATTGGAAAAGACCCTGATGATGGGAAAGGTTGAAGGCAGGAGGAGAAGCGGACAAAAGAGAATGAGATGTTTGGATGGCATCATCAGCTCAATGGACATGAGTTTGAGCAGACTCTGGGAGATATAAAGGACAGGGAACCCCCGTGTGCTGCAGTACATGGGGTTGCAAAGAGTTGGATGCAACTGAACAACAACAACCATGTTAATGAGGGGAAGAGAAAGAATGAGAGGTAAGTGTATAGGGGGGTTGGCGTGGAGGTGTGTGTATATGTGTATGTGATTTCCTAACCTGTCAAATTGGTTACATTTATACTGCCAAATAACACAGATATGCCTATATGATCAGTGGGAAAAAAAGTAAATTTAGCACTGATTACTCTATTTGAGGCACTCTAAGATGGCTACATTTCTTTCCTTGCTTACTTCTCACAACAACTCTGTGATAGGTTTTATCATCATCCTTATCTGAAACATAAGAAAACTGAGGTTCAAAGATACAGGGAAAAAAACATGCAAGGTCAGACAGTTTATACTGATGGGGCCAGAATTTGACCAAAGCAGTCTGGCAGAGTTCCTTCTTTCATCTTTATATTGCATCATTTCATAAAAAGATAAATTTAACCCTGCTTTCCTTTGGACAGTTAAGAGCATTCTGGCTTATCTTCAGGAAGCTGCAGAAGACATGCAGTCTTGAGAATCTGGCACTGCTACTACAGTTCCACTCTAAAATAGAGATTATTTATAACTTGAATGAAGGCTCTGGCTTTGGCCAGGTTTATATTGCCGAATTGGGAATTTCGAATGTAGGAAATGTATAAACCAGGAAAATATTAGTAGAAACCAATCTAACATTGCTAAAAGAAACTCAGAGACTCTCTTGATAATGACAGGGAGTTTTTCATCGAAGCAAGTGTAGCAAAGGAACTCGGGAGGAACACGGAATAAAGACAATTAACACTAATATTTTCCTCATAGGTTCCTGCCGCTTCAGTCTCTGCATTTCTCTGAAAATCAATATCAGTTCTCTGTTTCACATTCAACCCACATATTTCTCTGACCCGCTAGGTAGAAAGTAGGCACTTCACAGCTCCTAGATTTGTGTGCAACAAGACTGACTCAACCAGTCTTTGTCCTAGTGCCAATCTCCCAGCACAGGTTCGTGAATCAATATACTAACTTAGTGCCTGGCAGTGGCCTTAAGAGTTTACTTGGTTGGTTAATCAAAATGTAGATCCATAGATTGATCACCCCAAATTAAGTCAAGGTGTCATGACTCCTGTGGAATACTACAGAGAACAGTCCCCAATGGCTTAAGAAGATCAGAATGTTAGAATAGACATATTATGTAGGACTTGTTATATCTTCAATATTATCTAGGACACAAGGCTTTGAGAACTGACACAGACACCTTTAAGACCTCTTCAGTGGAGTTTTTATGCACATAAGTCATTACAATGTTCCTAACTAGTCAAGTAACCACCAAAATTTGAAATCATAAAAGCTGGGTCCCCAGACTTCATGTAGGAGATGAAGCACTGTTAATATGCAGGTAAATACAACTGGTTCTCTGGGATGAGAGGAGAAGGAGTCCTGGTTTGTAGAATTTTCCCATTTCCATGTGAAAATCCTCACCATAGCTGGTTTGATAACTTCAGACTATGAAGGTGGCATCTCTGAATATGAAGATGGAAAAAGATGTTAATACACAGAAAAGGTTTTCTCTACTCAGTGAGTGCCAATTTCAGCACACCACTGAAAAGAGCCATCTCTGTAGTGATTCTTAATTTTTAACCTACAGAATCCATGTATGAAATAAGATTTTTTTCGGCCACTAAATGTTGGACTGATTTGTTACATAAACCATAGTGAGAGGGTAACAGGAAGGAAGGCTAGGGGTCTCCAAACTGAGGAAATAGGCTGCGAGTGTCAGACATTTTTTATCTTTCTCTTAAGCAGCAGAAGGAAACAAACTACAAGTGTTATTTTTCCCCTTCTCTATATGAATTTAGAAAGAGGTTTCTTTTAAAATTCTGTGTTGCCTTAAGGACACCTGGTTCTACCTAAACTTAACTTTTCTCAAACTTTGAGCTAGCCAGTTCATTTTTCTTATGGAAATATTTGCTTTAAGCTATGTTAATGAACTATGTATTTACCCTAGACTTTGTCTTCAAGTCTGTTTGACCTAAGACTTAGAACTGACTTGACAAACCAGTATGTTTTACTCATGCAAATGTTCTAAACTATGGTAATGAGACCCTGCCTTTGCTTGGAAACCTGCCTTTTTTAAAGATTCATGTCAATCATTTTACAGCCCAGAACAACTCCCCTTGTGCCAATGTTTTCTCAAAATGCATGTTGTGGGTGAGGGGCCCGGTGCCAGGCTCTGAGTTTTCAGACATTTCCTTTCTTCAAGTTAGCAGACTGCTATCAGCTATATAACATCTGGCTGAAGACTAGCAGGGGGGCAGAAGCAGGAGGGCACTCTTTCTGCCCCCTTCTGAAGTCTACGTTAGAATCTTTGTCTATCTCTTTTATATTTTAACGAAACTTTATTACACAAAAGCTCTGAGCGATCAAGCCTCATCTCTGACCCCAGATTGAATTCCTCTCCTCTGGAGGCCAGGAATCCCAGCATCTTTCATGGCTCAGAAAACCTTTCAATAGTAAACGTAGTAAGTAGACATAATAAGAGAACAGGCATTGGACTACTATAATTATTATTTTTTTTATCTCTACTCAATGTCATGTTCCCTGTCCAAAGTAGAGCTTGCCCTTAAAAACAAAAAAACAAAAAACTCACATTAACTTAGCCAACCACTAACAATAAAACATATTTTTTCCTCCTATAGCAATTGAAAGTGTTAGTCGCTCAGTCCTGTCTGATTCTTTGTGACCCCATGGGCTGCAGTTCCCCAGGCTCCTCTGTCAGTGGAATCCTTCAGGCAAGAACAATTGTGTGGGAGGCATTCCCTTCTCCAGGATATCTTCTTAACCAAGGGATGAACCTAGGTCTCCTACATTGCAGGTAGATTCTTTACTATCTGAGGCATCAGGGGAATCCCATCCAGCCACATATATTTTTCCAGTGTCTATGTTATGTAACAAACAGCAGTTTGGATAATGGCCTCATATTCTAGGGTAAAATGCACATACACAATAAATTTCCATAAGTAATAGAATATAAAACCAAAATATAAAAAGAACATAAAATGGCATTAAATCATGTCAATCATAAAGCATAAAATGTTAGGTATTTGTTCTGTAACTGTGTAAACATCACAAATTTTCTTCAAGATAGTGTCTACAAACTACAAAAAGAAATGTACACTGTCTCATAAATGAAATTCTCTTTAGCCCATCAGATTATGCCTTCATCCTCCATACCCTGAAATAAATGACTCTGCTGAGAATTAACTCTTGTTCCTGATTTACCTCTCTCCCCCATCTGACACCATAATTTCATATCCCAATTTCTCTGAGGTCTTTTTTCTCCATTTATATTATATATGAAGCCAGTATTACCAGCCTTGAGAGAGAAGACTTTAATCATTTCCTCAGGATACATCTTGGTGAAGTTATTATAATTTGGAGATGCAATCTAAACATCAAGAACTCCATTCCTAGGCTGTAAATCAAAATAAATAGGGGCTTGGGTCTGTTTGCAAAGGTTGGACATAATCCAAAGTAAAATAGTTTGGGCACAGAGATGAAGTCAAGATCACTGGAAGTCAGTACTGGGGGGAGAAATGAAACTAGAGTATGCAAGTGTTGGTGTTAGGAAGAGTAAGGGAACACATAAAGTATATCAGATGCTCTAAAAGCACAGGCTTCTCAAATACTTCATATTCTTTTAATAGCAGGTATGTTATCCTCATACCTGCAAGGGGATCCAACCAGTCCATCCTAAAGGAAATCAGTCCTGAATATTCATTGGAAAGACTGATGCTGAAGCTGAATCTCCGTTACTTTAGCCACCTGATGCAAAGAACTGACTCACTGGAAAAGACTGTGATGCTGGGAAAGATTGAAGGCAAGAGGAGAAGGGGATGACAGAGGATGAGATGGTTCGATGACATCACTGACTTCATGGGCATGAGTTTGAATAGGCTCCGGGAGTTGGTGACGGACAGGGCAGCCCGGTGTGCTGCAGTCCACGGGGCTGCAAAGAGTCAGACATGACTGAGCGACTGAACTGAACTGAAAGAAGTATATGGGCTTCCCTGGTGGTTCAGCCGGTAAAGCAGGGGACCTAGGTTTTATCCCTGCGTCAGGAAAATCCCCTGGAGAGGGAAATGGCAACTCACTTTAGTATTCTTGCCTGGGAAATCCCATGGACAGAGGAGCCTCACAGGCTACAGGCCATGGAGTCACAAGAGTCAGGCATGACTTAGTGACTAAACCACCACCAAAAAGAATACACTGGAAAAAATGAACAATTTCTATGACATACTCTAGACCATTTTACATGTGCATTGTTATTACATGCAATCCTGTGCAATGAATGATGTTGCCAGTATTAAAGGTGAAAACCTGATATTCAAGCTAAATAATGTACCCAAGTAAATGGAAATGGTTCTCAAATTCAGTTATGATCAAAATGTATGTTTTTTTTTTCTTCTTCTTTAGATCACACTGCCTCCCTACTGCTTGATAATTTGTAAATTTAAAGAATAAAATAAAGCAAATTTAAGTTTCTATACTTTTACCATATGATTTGCATATATATGAATAAAAAGAAAATCCTTCAGTGAATTTTTAATCTGTCATTTTCAACAATCAAGAAGCTGTCATTTATCTGTGTGCTGAAAGGTTGAATTATAGCTGTTTTCGAAGTTATATGATGGCATTTGTGAATTGAGAACATATTGAGTTACTGGAAAAATTTGTAAAAATATTAAGAAGTGTTCACCTTAAATTTGAGACATTTAAGGATTGCATAATAATGTGTTTGAAAATAGTTTAATTAAAATATTCAGCCAAAACAACTCTCGCATTTCTCTATATTGTTTGAAATTCTTTTTTATTAATAATAATAATCTCTATGTACAAGATAGTACAACCTTTTTTCATGTTTTATAACAATGTTATACAACCAGGCCATTTATTTGAAATAAAAGAGAATTATGGATGCACATAACTTTCTCCTTTAAACAAAGATTTTGATTGTTAAGATTTGCCTCATTGGAAAAGACCCTGATGCTGGGAAAGATCGAGGGTGGGAGGAGAAGGGGACGACAGAGGATGAGATGGTTGGGTGCCATCACTAACTCAAGGGCCATGAGTTGGAGTCAACTCCAGGAGTTGGTGATGGACAGGGAGGCCTGGCGTGCTGCAGTTCATGGGGTTGCAAAGAGTCAGACATGATTGAGCAACTGAACTGAACTGAAGATTTGCCTCAAAGATCTAAATGTACATAGCCAGTCTATCCCACTGCTCCTGGAAAACACTCACATGTGACTTAAGACCACCCAACACTCCCCCAATTCTTTGTCATGATGGCTCCATTGAGATCTAAGCAAAAGAAGTTGCCTGAGAATAAACATCTTCTTTGCAGAATAAAGAAAACAACCTCCTTTAGTCCCATAAAGTGCTGCATCCAATATGTCAGCAAATTTGGAAAACCCAGTAGTGGTCACAGAACTGGAAAAGGTCAGTCTTCATCTCAGTTCCAAGGAAGGGCAGTGCTAAAGTATGTTCACACTACTGGACAATTGTGCTCACTTCCCATGTTAGTAAGATTATGTTCAAAATCCTTCAAGCTGGGCTTCAGGACTTCCAGATGTAAAACCTGGGCTTACAAAAGGCAGAGGAACCAGAGATCAAATTGCCAGCATTCATTGAAACATAGAGAAAGCAAGAGAATTCCAGAAAAACATCGACTTCTGTTTCAAAGACTATGCTAAAGCCTTTGACTGTGTGCATCACAACAAACTGTGGAAAATTCTTAAAGAGATGGGAATATCAGACCACCTTACCTCCCTCCTAAGAAACCTGTATACAGGTTAAGAATTAATAGTTAGAACCTGACATGGAACAATGGACTGGTTCAAAACTGGCACAGGAGTAGATCAAGGTATATATTGTCCCTTATATGCTTCCCTGGTGGCTTAGACGGTAAAGCGTCTGCCTGCAATGCGGGAGACCAGGGTTCGATCCCTACGTTGGGAAGATCCCCTGGAGAAGGAAATGGCAATCCACTCCAGTAATCTTGCCTGGAAAATTCCATGGACTGAGGAGTCTGGTAGGCTACAGTCCATGGGGTTGCAAAGAGTCAGACACGACTGAGTGACTTCACTATATGCAATATATATTTAACTTATATGCAGAGTACATCATGTGAAATGCCAAGCTGGATGAGTTACAAGCTGGAATCAAGATTGCTGGGAGAAACATCAACAACCTCATATATGTAGATGATACTATTCTAATAGAAGAAATCAAAGAGGAACTAAAGAACCTCTTGATGAGAGTGAAAGAAGGGAGTGAGAAAGCCACTTTAAACTCAATATAAACACACACACACACACACACACACACACACACACACACACACCACACAGATCATGGCATCTGTTCCCATCACTTCATGGCAAATAGAAGGGGGAAAAGTGGAAGCAGTGACAGATTTTATTGTCTTGGGCTCTAAAATCACTGTGGATGGTGACTGCAGCCATGAACATAGAAGACACTTGCTTCTTTGAAGGAAAACTATGACAAACGCAGAGAGGATATTAAAAAGAAAGACATCGCTTCTGCTGACAAAGGTCTGTTTGTTAAAGCTATGGTCTTTCCAGTATACAGATGTGAGAGTTAGACCATAAAGAAGGCAGAGTGCTGAACAACTGACGCTTTTGAACTGTGGTGTTGGAGAAGACTCTTGAGAGTCCCTTGAACTGCAAGGAGATCCAACCAGTCCATCCTAAAGGAGATCAGTCCTGGGTGTTCATTGGAAGGACTGACGCTGAAGCTGAAACTCCAATATTTTGGCCACCTGATGCGAAGAGCCAACTTATTGGAAAAGACCCTGATGCTGGGAGAGATTGAGGGCAACGGGAGAGAGGGCAACAGAGGATGAGATGATGGGATGGCATCACCGATTCAATGAACATGAACTTGGGCAAACTCTGGGAGACAGTGAGGGACAAGGAGGCCTGGCGTGCTGCAGTCCATGGGGTCACAGAGTCAGACAAGACTTAGCAACTGAAAAACAACCACAGCTTACATCTCTTCATGTGCCTGCTCATATAAATGTACACATTTCTTCCTCACCAACAACATATTCATGAAGCATATAGTTGTGTGTGTGTGTTTTCCTTTGGTACATATCTGGTTTTAGTCTTAGTGTAATATTTGCCTCATAGCTTGAATTGGAGTGTGTTTTCTCTTTCTTTTACATTCTGACAGGGCTTGTATAAAATAAGCATTGATTCTACTTTAAATGTTTGGTAGAATTCTCTAGTGAAACCATTTGAGACTAGTTTATATTTCAGGGGTTTTTAAAGTATGGATTAAATGTCTTTAACGGTTCTGAGAGTCAGTTCCTAGACAGGTTGATAAGAAGTCCAGGGGTCCCCTAGGAGAGAGGGGTTTGGGGTTCTCAAGGAGGAGACAGGGGTCTGGAATTCTCAAGCAGAAGGAAAGGACAAACTTTTTTTCTCTCTACATTCCTCAGTCTTAGCCACATAAAACAGTTTTTTTCTCTAAACCTGGAACTAATGATTACACAACAAACAGCTCAGTGTAAACTCTGTGCTGGGGATTATATAACAACGATGCATCCTGATTGAGGACAGTTTCTCCTTCCTGAAAACCTTCTGGCTCACCCCGGTATCTTAGAATGTATATTACGGGAGTGGGTCTGATAGGATCTTTCTATTGTTAAGTTCTAATCCTGTTACCCTAAAATGTAAATTGTGGCAGTGGGTCTGGTAAAATTTTTACAACCTTGAGACATTTTCTTGATTTACTGTAATAACTAACTAAAAAGTATGTAGTTCCCTTGCTAAAGGCTAGCAAGGGGGGCACTCTCCATCCCCTTCTGATGTCTAGATCAGAAGCTTCCTCTCCCTTTTCTGTAATAAAACTGTAATAAAACTTCTGCCAACAAAACAGCCGAGTTGTCAAGGCTGGTCTCTAGTCCTGAAGCTAAACTTTCTTCTTTGGAGATCACGAATCCAACATCATTCACCATAAGCTATCAGTTCTAGGTTTATTTAGATTGTCTATTTCATCTTGACAGATGGTAGCTTCTGGTTTTGAGGACTTTTCTAGTCCATTTTTTCTAATTTTGCAAATTTATGTACATGAAACGGCTTATAATATTCCCTTATCTTCTAAACGATTCAGGCTCAGTAGTTATATCCCCTATTTCACTGGGGTAATGGTAGCTATTTATTTAGTGATACATATGTCATATATTTCTTTCAATTTTACCATGTACTTGAGGTAAGCTTCTTGTAGAAAGCATATAGTCATACCACTTCCTCTTTCACTTTCTATTTAGTCTGCTAGTCTGTAATTTGTATATGTAGATCACTTATGTTTAATGAAATTATTGATGGGTTGGAACTTTAATCTTGGGCTTCAGTGGTAGCTCAGCTGGTAAAGTATCCGTCTGCAATGCAGGAGACCCTGGTTCGATTCCTGGGTCAGCAAGTTCCCCTGGAGAAGGGACAGGCTACCCACTCCTATTCTTGGGCTTCCCTGGTGGCTCAGATGGTAAAGAATCTACCTGCAATGTGGGAGGTTTGATCCCTAGGTTGGGAAGATCCCCTGGAGGAGGGCATGGCAACCCACTCCAGTATTCTTGCCTGGAGAATTCCCATGGACAGAGGAGCCTGGCGGGCTCTCATGGGGTTGCAAAGAGTCAGACATGACTGAGCGACTAAGCACAGCACAGTTCTGGAACAACACTGTATCACTGCAAATGAAAGGTAGATTCTTGCTTCTTTTTAGGTTTCTTTATTCTAAATTTGGAAATGCAAACATACTGAGCATCTCCTCTCCACTTATTTAGAACCCCTTGACAATGTTCTCATTTTTGTTTCAAACATAAAGTTTGAATTTTAAAAATCTGTGAAGAGGACAGTATTTACCATTATTTTATAAATTCTATTGTTTATTCTTTTTCTGGAAATCTAAGACTTCTAGAATTATTGTATTTCTTTTTGGAGAACTTTCTTTCATCACTTTTTAAAGAGAAGTCTGCTGGTGATACCTTCTCTTGGTTTGTTCCCTCTGACAGTTATTTATTCCCTCTTCATTCCTAAAGGATATTTTCATTAGCTGCAGAATTCAGGTTGTTAGTTGTTTTTTTATTTAATAACTTGAAAAATCATATATCACCTCGTCTAGCTTCCTTGGTTTCACATGAAAACTGTTATTCAAATCACTGTTCCCCTACACATAATGGACATAATCTCTCATTGTTTTCAATTCTTTGTTTTTAAATTTCAGTTTTTTTTGTTTTTAAATTTCAAGAGTTTAATTATGATGTGTATTAGCATGAATACTTGGGCACTTATCCTTTTTTCAATACACTCAGCTCTCTTAATTTATAAGTTTATGCCCTTCATTGAACTTTAGATATTTCTAGCCCTTTTTCTTTTTCAGCTTTACTTTCTTTTTCCTCTCTTTCTAGGCTTTGGATAACACAGATATGGGGATTATTGATTATCTTTCTACAGATCTTGAAAGCTTTGTTCCCTTCTCTTTTGTGTGCATTTTCCTTCTCTTGTTCATCTGGGTAATTTCTACTATTCCATCTTCAAGCACACTGACTGAGTCTTTCCTCTGTCATTATTTATTCTGCTATTGAGCCTCTTCACTTTAATTTTCTGTATTGCATTTTTCAGTATTATAATGTCCATTTGGTTCTTTTTCATACTTTTATTGCTTTTGTAGATTCTCTCTACAAATAACCTTGCTTTAAGGTTATTTGTAATTGATTTTAAAACAGTTTGTGCTGGCCAACTTTAAAATCATTGCTGGTAATTCCAATCTCTGATTCATCTCTCTATTAGCAAGCACTGATTGCTTTTGACTCATTCAAATTGTGAATTTCCTGATCCTTGGCACAATTAATACTTCTAAATTTAATTCTGCACATATTGGCTATTATGCTAGAAGACTGTGTTATATTTAAATCTTTTACTTTAGCAGATAGTCAGCCTGTTGAGATATGCATGCAATTTGTTCTATTTTTGTGGATTGTGGTTCTAGTACCAATTTAGCTTTTAGAGCCTTTATGATGCCTTTGGGCTCAATTTTTGTGTGTGTTCTTGGGGTTAATGCTAATCCTTGTTTATGCTGACTGCTACCCCCTGCTGATTTTCTGCCTTTTGGGGGCAAAAGGTACTTCTTCCAGCTTGGCTGCCCAGTCAGTGCCTCTAAGAGAGGGATGGGAGGCAGTGACCCATCTGAATAGAGCACTTCTTTGGTTCACCTCACTGAAGCCCCTTTGTCAGGCCACACAACTGTCTAGTGTCTTTAGGTGAGAGATGGAGGACACTTTCCCTTGACTCTTTGTACCACAAAGGGACAAACAAGGCCCCCAGCCATGGCTTCTTCACATTGGTTCAATCCCAAAAGAAGTCTATCCATCCTGTCGCCTGAGAGTGCTCCCAAAGTCAAGACACTTGTTCTTGTTAGGAATCACCTGCCAGAGCATAGTTTTCTTCATGTTTGCAGTGGGACTTCCTTACAACCCATAGTGAAAGGGGTTTCTTCTCCTGCTTTGTTAAAGTTCAGGAGACAGTGGGTCTGCACTGTATTCTAAAGCAGAATGGAGGTCCTGAGATGCTGTTCTTCAAGTCCTGTGATCCCTAGTTCATAATCCTTTCTAAACATTTGTGTCAGCATCATTCTTTGTCTGTTGTTTTACTTCCAGGTTTTATAGTGCTATTAGTGGAGAATTGGAAAAAGATGCCTGCCATCTTGCTGAGAATAGGAGTTTATATTCTCTGTTAATTTTGTACTTTGCAGAAATAAAATCAATACAGGTATACTTCAGAGATATTGAAGGTTTGGTTCCAAATATTCCAATGTTCCAAATACAATATAGCAAATATTGCAATAAAGTGAATCACACATTTTTTTTGGCTTTCCAGTGCATGTTAAAGTTATGTTTATACTATAGACTATAAAGTGTGCATTAGCACTATATCTAAAAAACATGCACATGCCTTAATTAAAAATTACTGTTAAAAAAGAAAATAAATGCTAACCATCATCTCAACCTTCAGTGAATTATAATCCTTTTGCTAGTTAAAGGTCTTGCATTAATGTTGATGGCTGCTGACTGATCAGGGTATTGGTTGCTGAAGGCTGGGGTGCCTGTGGCAATTCCTTAAAATGAGACAACAATGAAGTTTGCCACACTGATTGACTCTCCCCTTTATGCCATTTAATAGCATTTGGCTCACAGAAGAACATCTTTCAAAATTGCACTCAATCCTCTCAAGCCCTGTCAACTAAGTTTATGTATTAATAATATTCTCAATCTTTTGTTGTTTCAATAATCTTTACGGTATATTCACTAGGAGTAGATTCCATCTCAAGAACACTTTCTTTGCTCATCCATAAAAAGTAATTCCTCATCTATTCTAGTTTTATCCTGAGATCACAGCAATTCAGTCATAACTTCCGGCTTCTCTTCTAATTCTGCTTCATATTAGTTCTGTGACATCTGCAGGTACTTTCTTTGCTGAAGTCTTGAAAGTTTCAGGTTCACCCATGAGGGTTGGAATCAACTTCTTTCAGACTCCTATTAATGTTGATCTTTTGACCTCTAACCAGGAATCTCAAATATTCTTCATGACATGTAGAATAGTCATTCCTTTCCAGAAAGTTTTTAGCTTGCCAGATTTATCAGAGAAATCAGCTATAGCCTTACAAAAAATATTTCTTAAATAATGAGACTTGAAAATTGAAATTACTCTTTGATCCATGGGCTGCAGAATAGATACTGTGTTGACAGGCATGAAATCAACATTAATCCCATTGCACATCTCCATCAGAGCTCTTGGGTGACCAGGTTTGTTGTCAATGAGCAGTCATATTTTGAAAGCAATGTTTTTTTCCATGTGCTAACTCACAATGGTGGGCTTAAAATATTCAGCAAACTATGCTGTAAACAGATGTGCAGTCATCCAAATTTGTTGTTCCAAAACATTTCCGAGGCACAGTCAGAGAAATTCTTAAGGACACTAGGATTTTCAGAATGATAAATAAGTATTGGCTTCAACTTCAAATAACCAGCTGCCCCTTATAAGAGTCAGCCTGTCCTTTGAAACTTGAAGCCAGGCACTGACTCTCTCTAGTTATGGAAGCCCTAGACAGTCCCTTCTTCTAAAACAAGACTGTTTCATCTACCTTGAAAATCTATTGTTTGGTAATAGCCATCTTCATTCATTATCTTAGCTAGATCTTCTGGATAACTTGCTGCTTCCTCTTGTATGGAAGTTATAGCAATGGTTTCTTTCCTTAAACCTTATGAACCAACCTCTGCTAGCTCCAAATTATTGTTCTTTAGCTTCCTCAGATCTTTCAGCCTTCATACAATTGGACAAACATAGGGCCTTGCTCTAGATTAGGCTTAAGAGAATGGTGTGACTGAATTTTCTCTCCAGACCACTCAAGCTTTCTCTGTATTAGCAATAAAGCTGTCTCACTTTCTTATCATAAGTGTGTTCATTGGTATAGCACTTTAAATTTCCTTTAAGAGCATTTCTTTTACATTTGCACGTGTTTGGTGCAAGAGGGCTCAGTTTTGGCCTGTCTGCTTTTGATATGCCTTCCTCACTCAGCTTAACTATTTCTAGTTTTTTATTTAAAGTGAAAGATATATCAATTTCCCATTCACTTAAACACTAAGAGTATTGTTATTGTTATTAATTGGCTTAATTTCAATTTTGTTCTGTCTCAGGAAATAGGGACGCCCAAGGAGAGGAAGAAAGAAGTGGAGACAGTCAGTCAGTGGAGCAGTCACATAACGCACACATTTAGCAGTTAAGGTCACTGTCTTTATAGGCAAGGTTCAATACTTTGGCCACCTGATAAGAAGAGGTGACTCATTAAAGAGACCCCGATGCTAGAAAAGATTGAGGGCAGGAGGAGAAACTTACCATAGTGACATCAAATACCACAGATTACTATAATAAATATAACAATAATGAAAAAGTTTAAAACATTGCGAGAATTTCTGAAATGTAACAGAGACACAAAGTGAGCAAATGTTGGAAAAATGACACCAATAGCCTTGCTTGATGTAAGGTTCCCACAAACCTTAATTTGTGGTAAAAAAAGGAGTATCTGTGAAGCTCAATACAGCCAAGTGAAATAAAATGAGCTGTACAGATATGAGAGTTGGACCATAAAGAAGGCTAAGCATCAAAGAATTTATCCTTTTGAACTGTGGTGCTGAAGAAGACTCTTGAGAGTCCCTTGGACAGCAAGGAGATCAAGTCAGTCAATCCTAAAGGAAATCAATCCTGAATATTCATTGGAAGGGCTAATGCTGAAGCTGAAGCCCCAATACTTTGGCCACCTGATGTAAAGTGCTAACTCATTAAAAAGACTCTGATGCTAGGAAAGATTAAGGGCATGAGGAGAAGGGGGTGACAGAGGATAAGATGGTTGGATGGCATATTTGACACAACAGACAAGAGTTTGAGCAAGCTCTGGCAGAAAGTGATCGGCAGGGAAGCCTGGCATGCTGCAGTCCATGGGGTCGCAAAGAGTCAGACACGACTGAGTGACTGAACAACAAGAAATGCCTGGGTGGCAAACTAAAACAATCATTATAAGCCTGGATAATTAATTATTAAGTGAGAAGCTACAAACTTCAAATAAAAACAAAGAATAAGCTAAAGTTACATCGGAACTCTCAGCTTCTTACTGGGCCTGAGGGAATTATCCTTTCTTTGTAAGAAATTTTCTGCACACTTAGTATTAGAACTTTAGGAGGTATAGTCTGTCTCAAACAGTAACACTGACAATCATCAATTATTCTCTCTTTAAGTTCTCCCTATAGGCCCACAGGGATAAGCTCTTCAGAAGAACATAATACATTGATAATAATGTATTTTAGGAAATATCAATCTTACACTAAAAAAAAATGACCTGGCGTGAAAAGAAGCATAGGACTCCTGTGAAAAATGATACAATCAAATTTTAACATAAGTGATAAAGTACAGTTACGAGGAATTTATTAATGCATGGTAGTTACAAGTCAGCAAGGATTAGTAAATTAAATTCAAGTCAGTTGTCCGGTTATGAGTAGTCATAAGCATCTTAGAAAGTGTTAGGTCACAGTAACCAGGTAAAGTTGTGCTCATCAATTTATATCGTCTTAACAATTCGTCATTTGCCTTTCTTTCTGTTTTTCTTGTTTAATTATTTAGTTGAGCAGTTGTCAGTCACCAGTTGTAAGTTTTTTTTTTTTTTCTGAATTCCTATGAATTTATATCTATATGTCTTCTGCCTATTATTTCAATGGGTGCCTTGTATAAATTTTAGAACTAGTTGGCTAATAAATAGATTAATAACACAAAAATTTTAAACTATGAGTGCTAAAAAAAAAAGGCAACACAGTTAGGAACTATACTCTGAGAAATGAAGTTAACTGTAAGTCTATCTGAAATAACATTGTAGACTAAACAAAGGTGGTGGCAGTAAGGTGGAAAATTTGAAATTTCAGAGGGAATCAGTTTGATCCTGTTTATACTATGAGCATGTTGACTGGCCCTTTCCATTTACAAAACTAGGAATATTGTTTTAATGCAGCCCCCCCCACTCTTTCAATGCCTTTTAGAGAGAAAATTAAGAGTAAAATCACAATGCCAATAGACCCTAATTACTCTCATAAAATTGTCCTCTAGAAGTTTTGTCTCTGCAAAGTATGGCACTGTTTGCTCATCCATACCAGAAAAAGATCTCACAAGATAGAGTTAATAGATTGACAGATAATGAGTATGAGGTTACAGATGAAATTTTGATGATATTTCACAGCCGTAATTTAGGTATAACTATTGGATAATGTTTATACACATATATATTAATTTTTAGTTTACATAACAAACTGCGGAAAATTCTTAAAGAGATGGGAATACCAGACCACCTGACTTGCCTCCTGAGAAATCTGTATGCAGATCAACAAGCAACAGTTAGAACTGGACATGGAACAACAGACTGGTTCCAAATCAGGAAAGGAGTCAAGGCTGCATACTGTCACCCTGCTTATTTAACTTACATGCAGAGTATATCATGAGAAATGCTGGGCTGTATGATGCAAAAGCTGGAATCAAGATTGCTGGGAGAAATATCAATGACTTCAGATATGCAGATGACACCATCCTTATAGCAGAAAGTGAAGAACTAACGAGCTTTTTGAATGAAGATGAAAGAGGAGAGTGAAGAAGTTGACTTAAAACTCAACATTCAGAAAACTAAGATCATGGCATCTGGTCATTTCACTTCATGGCAAATAGATGGGGAAACAATGGAAACAGTGGCAGACTTTATTTTGGGGGGCTCCAAAATCACTGCAGACGGTGACTACAGTCATGAAATTAAGACAGCTCCTTGCTTCTTGGAAGGAAAACTATGATCAAATTAGACAGCATATTAAAAAGTAGAGACATTACTTTGCCAACAAAAGTCCATCAAGTTAAAGTTATGATTTTTCCAGTAGTCATGTATGGATGTCAGAGTTGGACTATCAAGAAAACTGAGCACCAAAGCATTGATGCTTTTGAACTGTGGTGTTGGAGAAGACTCTTGAGAGTCTCTTGGGCTACAAGGAGATCCAGCCAGTCTATCCTAAAGGAAATCAGTCCTGAATATTCATTGGAAGGACTGATGCTGAAGCTGAAACTCCAATACTTTGGCCAGCTCATGAGAAGAACTGACTCACTAGAAAAGACCCTGAAGCTGGGAAAGATTGAAGGCAGGAGGAGAAGCAGATGGCAGAGGATGAGATGGTTGGAAGGCATCACTCACTCGATGGACATGAGTTTGAGCAAGCTCTGGGAGTTGGTGATGGAGAGGGAAGCCTGGCGTGCTGCAGTCTATGATGTCGCTAAGAGTCAGATGTTACTGAGCTACTGTACCGAAAGCCTAAAATAAATTTGGCAAAATGCTATTGTTTGTTAAATAATATAGTCTGTATTATATTATTTTGTAAGTTTTTGTACGGTTGAAATATTCATAGGTCAGTATAGCAATAATTGCAACTTTTTCATGCAAATGTGGTCTGGCAACCCATTCCACACTCTGTGTCCCCATTTCAAGAGATTATCAGCAATAATTTTCCCATTTCTTTTCACAAGGAAAATAAGGGCAAATCCACTAAAGGCCTTGAAGTTTATATAAACATACTTTGCTTTTCTGAAGACTCTCAATTATTCATTAGATATCTGTATGTCATTTTCTGAAATATGAGTTTTCAATATCAAAGCAGCTTCATGAAAAAAATATTTTATTTTAAGAAGTAATTTGTGTGACTTCCCTGGTGGTCCAGTGGCTAAGACCTTGAGCTCCCAGTACAGAGGGCCTGGGTTAAATCCCTGGTCGGGGAAACTGATCCCACAAGACACAGCTAAAGGTCCTGCATGGCACAATGAGGATCAAAGATCCTGTAACTAAGACCCAGGGCCGTCAATAAATAAATTTTAAAAAGAAAAAAATTAAAAAAGAAATAATTTAATTTTGGATCTGGCATTCACCATTCCTTCTTGGTATCAATTATTAATATTCTGTTGTTTAAAAGATGGATAGGAACCCTGTAGGAAGAGATTTTTACTTTATTTAACACATGTTAAAGAAGAGTATAATTTTGTAACTTTGTCTATATTATTTGTATTTATATATATATTTCTCTATATTATTATATGTTTCCTCAGTACTCTCTGCACAAATAATAAAAAATGAATGGACGAAGTATATTAGCAAAGAACTACCTGGTTAGGAAATTATTTTTACTCTATCAGAGTATTTAATATGCTCTTTATGAGGAAAAATGCTTAGAGAAAGTAATGGAAGTACAATAATAACATATCTTTTTGTAATAATCAAGAGACATCTGACCAGACCAGAGGATAAGCTACTTGTCACTGAATAAATTAGGTTGTCTTTTAATTCATGTCAAAGTTTTAAGGGACCTTGTATGCCCTGTCATCTATGCTTGATTTTATAATCAAGAAAACTGAGCTTCAGAGCAATTGAATAATTTTCTCAGACAAGCACCTACAATATTTACATCTTTTATTTGACAGAATAATTCTAGTTTTAGTAATTTTTTTATGTACATTTTCATTATGTCCTCTGCCACACTTCCTTGTGAAATATATATTTCTCAGCGATAAACTAAGATTTGAGATCCAAAATTAAAAGTTCAAAAATCTTATTCATGTTGCTTTTATTTATGCAAATATCAAAATCCTGAATCTTAAAAATGTGGAAGTACATTTTAAATTGAGGTTAAAATATCAGCTGTCATCTTCTTCATAAGGGTTGGTTTTTTATTGAAGAATTTGTCAGCTATATTGCAGATATTGCTAATTATCTTTCTATCCATCTTTTAAACTTTTTCTTTGCCATAGGGATGGAGTTTAGAATGGATAGCATATTGAAACTTATATACGGATTCAAATTTTTATATTTTCCTTTACATGGACCTACTACAGAACCATAGGACGAATATGGGACCAATCCATAGGACTAATATGGGACCAATATAATATCATTTATATGTTTTAAATACATAATTTATGCTATTTAAATGTTTAAAAATATATATTTTGCTATATATTTATAGCAATATTCAATATATATTTTGCTTCCTATTTTTTCACTCAGTGTGTGTAATCTAAATCTAGCTCATTTTACCTACTGAAGAGAATTTTTTGGTATCACTTCACATAACTAAATTACTTCATTCCTTTTTTCAGAGGCATTTAAGTTTTTAATTTTTGGCTAATATACACTTAGTTATACCAAAAATTCATCTGCACACTGGGAAAGAAGTATTGTATCAGGCAGAGTTACAGCCAAAGAAAATGCTATTCAGCTCTATACAATGTGGAAAACTGAATTCAATTCTTCTGAAACAAAACATGGGAAGGATTTTAAGCACAGAGTGAGCTGATGAAAAAATACAAGAGGAGTTAAGGGGTACATGGTCAGTGGGGTGGGCTAACATGATGAGTCATTTCTGAGTTTTCAGTTGTTTATTTCTATGATTAGTTCATCTGTATTGCTAACTGGCCTTATCAAAAGTTAGGTTCCTAACATTCTACAGAAGCTGGGAGATAGGCATATTCTTCTCTTGGTGATTTCAGATGAATGGCTCTCAGATCCTCGAGAAAGTCAACCCAAAGTTGTAAAACTGGCAGGAGGGTGGGAGAAGATTTACTCAAAAGGGCAAAAAAATAAAAATTTATAACTGCAAGTTTTTTCAAATAAATGTAGTAAAAAAAAAAAAAAATGTTTTTAAAAAGCCAGTTACCCATACTTAGGAAATAATGTGTAGTCAAACTTCAGGGAATGTTAAGGCCTCCTTGGTTATTTGTATATCTAAGTGAAATTGCTATTCACCTTCAATTCTGATGGATATTGCTAATTACTGAAAATATTTAAAAAATTTATAGTCCAATCAGTAGTTTTAAATGCTATAATTGTCTACAATTATTGCAAACATTTTTTAATCTGGTCATAGAAATTTTAGCATTATGTTGGTATTTCTCTTTTTTGAGATACATTTTCTTGATTCCTAGTTATACTGTCATATTTGTGTTTATTAGACTCTCTTCTTTCTGAACTGACTTTTCAAATCCTTTCATATCCAAAATCTTCCATTAGGTTGTATGTCGCTTACTTCTTGGCAGGAATTTTTTAGATAATCTTGGTAACAGTCCTTTGGTCAATTAGTGTGTTGAAAATATCTTGCCCAACCTCTGATTAGTTTTTCAATTTTGCTTGGTTCGATCCCTGGGATGGGAAGATCCCCTGGACAAGGGAACAGCTACCCACTCCAGTATTCTGGCCTGGAGAATTCCATGAAGTGTATAGTCCATGGGATTGCAAAGAGCAACTTTCACTTTTTCACTATTTTTACATGGAAAAATATATTGCTATTATTTTTTTCAATCTCTGAGTAGTCTTTGAACTTTGCTTTACACAGTAAAAATGTATCAATGTACAGTGGAGTCATATTTATCATTGATATAAAATGGGGTCAAATTTATTAATCATTTCCTCTATACCTTTTTTTTTAATGAAGCAATTTCTTCATATCTCAAAGTCATGAAGATCACTTCCTAACAATTTCTTCTAAAAAATTTTTAGCAAACCATTTGCATTGATGTTTATCTTTGTTCAGAATATATAGGGTATATTGGATATTTTTTTTCTCTCCTCACATGATATGTTGTTTTTATGATCTCGTTATTAACAGGTACTCTATTTCTTTATCATATATTATAGTGCTAATCCTTCAATCCTATGTTCTAATATATTTATGTTTTATTTTTTCCTGGTCTCCTTGCATTTTTCAGTTGTTTTATTTAATCTCTGTATAATACAACCCTGTCTTTTATATACCTGGCTTATTTACAGACCACTGGTATGAAGTAATGGGCTTCCCTGGTATTTCAACTTGCAAAGAATCTGTTTGCAATGCAGGAGACCCTGGTTCATTCAATTCCTGGGTCAACAAGTTCCCCAGGAGAAGGGATAGGCTACCCACTCTGGTATTCTTGGGCTTCCCTGATGGCTCAGATGGTAAAGAATCTGTCTGCAATGCAGGAGACATGGGTTCAATCCCTGGGTTGGGAAGATCCCCTGGAGGATGGCATGGCAACCCTCTCCAGTATTCTTGCCTGGAGAATCCCCATGGACAGAGGAGCCTGGTGGGCTACAGTCCATGGGGTCACAAGGAATCAGACTAAACTAAACTAATGGAGACTAAACACAGTAGAGCGAAATGACAAAATAGGGAAAATATTTACTCTTCTGGGGTTGACATTTTTGTGAAGGAAGATAGACAATAAAAGAGTTAATTTAAAACATAGCAACTTCTGTCAAACCTCAACATGAATCAGCCATAGGTATACATATATCCCCTCCCCTTTGAACCACCCTCGTATGTCCCTCCCCATAGGTTTGACAGAAAACAACAAAATTCTGTAAAGCAATTATCCTTCAATTAAAAAAGAAAAAGAAAAAAAAAACATAGTAATTTAAGCTACAGAGATAAATGAATCAAGGGAGAATTGAGAATGGAAGGAATTAATTTCTTAAAAGAATGAACAGCATATTAATCACTGAGTGAATTATACTTAAGGAAGATGTAATGAAGGTGAGGAGTGAGCCATGTCTGTAATTTGAGGGTAAAACTAACACGTACATTGAAAATCAAGGAGATAAGATCTGAAGCAGCAACATGCCTTGTGTGTTTAAGAAACACCCAGATGGACAGGACAGCTGGAGCAGACTGAGACACCATTTGGTAGACAATTTTAACAACTTTCACTTTTACTTTGAGAGGAGTGATCAGGAGTCAGCACAAGACTTTTGAGCAAAAGAATGAAAATTGCACTTATGTACTGAAAGGAACATTTTAGCCACAATGTCAGCAGTAGAGAGGTGAGATACGGGAGGAACATTTTGGAATCTGTTGTAACAACCCACATATGAAGGTGGTGAAATAACTGTCAAATAATATACATATATATATTTTAACACATTTAAATTTTTTATGTAATTCGCTGATTAATGATAAAATCAATAAGATGCTGCAACCCGTTTAAAAGAGAATTCAAAGGATAGCGACATACATAGAGTAAAAAATGAATCTACAAATAGATATAAAATTGATGTTTTTGGGGATATATTAGTCTGATGTGAAGAACTGATTCATTGGAAAAGACCCTGATGCTGGGAAAGACTGAAGGTAGGAAGAGGAGATGACAGAGGATGAGATGGTTTGATGGCAGCACCGAGTCAATGTACATGAGTTTGAGCAAGCTCGGGGAGTTGGTGATGGACAGGGAAGCCTGGAAAGCTGCAGTCCATGGTGTTACAAAGAGTCTGACTAAAGACTGAACTGAACTGATTTTCTTTGTGGAAATTTCCCTTTTTAAATTTTTTCCACTTTCTACTTGGATTTTTTGACTCTTTTACAATAGAAGTTTTAGAATTCTTTATTTTTGATACATCTTTGATAGATGCATGGTTTACAAATATTTTCTTGAAGTCTATAACCTGTTTCTTTCTTCTTGAACTGTCTTTTATAGATCAAAATTTTGCTTTAATTTTTATTAATTCCAGTTAATCATTTTTTGTCTTGAGGATTACGTTTTTGGTTTTATGTCTAAGAAATCTTCACCAAGCTCCAACCCCAAAGATCTTTTCCTAAGTTGTTGTCTAAACATTTTTATCATTTTCTATTCTACAAAGCTTGCTATTTGTTTTGAGTAAATTTTTATATGAGTTGTGAGATTTTATAAAGGTAAATTAATTAATTAATTTCCTTTTTGTTTATAAAATGCTCATGAGTAAGCATTTCAGTTCAGTCACTCAGTCGGACACAACAGACTGACTCAACTGATTAGTTTCTTATTGTTGCAATCACAAATTTACTGGCTTAAAACAACAAATTTATTACCTTACAATTCTAGCGGTTAGGAGTCTAAAATGTGTGGCCAGGTCTGTTTCCTTCTGGAGGGTCTAGGGGAGAATCTGTTTTCCTGCTTTTTCCAGCTTCAAGAGATTGCCTTCATTTTTGGTTTTTGACCGTGCATCACTCCAACCTCAGCTTCCACTGTAATATCTCCTTCTCTAACACTGACCCTACTGGTTAAAAGATTCTTGTGATTAGATTGAATCCTTCTGGATAATTCAAGAGACCCTCCTCTTCTCAAGATCATATGCAAAACTGTTTTGGCCATGTAAACTAATATATCCCAGTTTACCAGGATTAAAAATGGACAGTTTGTGGAGACCATTATTCTGCCTACCAAAATG
Organism: Muntiacus reevesi; assembly: GCF_963930625.1. Lineage (NCBI taxonomy): Eukaryota > Metazoa > Chordata > Mammalia > Artiodactyla > Cervidae > Muntiacus > Muntiacus reevesi. Next base: position 19,111,911 of record NC_089253.1, read on the forward strand.
GGGGGTCAATTGTTCCTTCTATCATAGAGGATTAATTTGCACATATAAGGTTAAAATCATTTGCATTGGGGACTTTAGTGGTCCAGTGGTTAAGACTTTGCCTTCCAGTGCAAGTGGTCAGGAAGCTAAGATCTCACATGACTCCCCAAAAAAATAAAACAGAAGCAATATTGCAACAAATTCAATAAAGAGTTTTTTTAAAGAAAGAAATGTTCCATATTTTTAAAAAAATCACTTGTATTGATATTGGTTATTTACAATGTGTGTGTGTGTGTGTGTGTGTGTGTGTGTGTGTGTGTTCAGTTGCTTAGTCATATCTGACTCTTTGAGATTCTGTGGACTTTAGCCTGCCAGGTTCCTCTGTCCATGGGATTTTCCCAGAAAGAATACTGGAGGTGGGTTGAAATAATATTTATTTTAAAGGGAGAGAAAGCATTTTATTTTGAATCCTAAAATGAATGAGTGAAAAGTAAAAATTATAGGAAGGTTTTTTGACCTGAGAGTTAGATGCATTTTCATTTTGCATCTGTTTCTTTGAAATACATAATCATAGAATTATTAGATCTAGAAAGTGAAAGTGTTAGTCACTCAGTCGTGCCCAACTCTTTGCGACCCTGGGGACTGCAGTCCATCAGGCTCCTCTGTCCATGGGATTTTCCAGGCAAGGATATTGGAGTTGGTTGCCATTTCCTTCCAACCCAGATCTCCTGCACTGCAGACAGATTCTTTACTGAATGAACTACTAGAACTAGATATAAATGTAAATGGGCTGACTGTATAGACATAATTGTTGTTTCATTGAAAAAATATTGCCCTTTTTATTTTATTTTTGGAAGTTATTTGACAATTCTTAGCTCTTTCACTCTGTAAAGGAATTTTTATAGTAGCTTATTAAAATCTGTAAAACTCCTGGTGATATTTTGACGATCATTCTTTTGAACACATTAACAATTTTACTCTTCTAGACAGTAAAACACTAACTGTTTTGTTGTTATTTAGTCACTAAGTCATGTCTGACTCTTGAAACCCCATGGACTATAGCCCACCAGGCTCCTCTATCCATGGAGATTTCCCAGGCAAGAATACTGGAGTGCATTGTCATTTCCTTCTCCAGGGAATCTTCCCTACTGAGGGCCAAACCCAAGTTTCCTGTATTGGCACAAGGATTCTTCACCACTGAGACACCTAGGAAGCACCAAAATACTAATCACTTGCCTAGAAATGCCGTATCCATACAGCAAATTTTATGTTTCTATTGCCTAAATATAAGCCTGCAAACTGAGATTAGTTTCAGATAATTTACATTTTCGTTGTGCTAGCCTTTTTTAAGATTCTAAAATTAAAATTGGCATTTAAGTAAAATATACACAATTACAGATTTAACCAAAACCTGGAAACTGTGACTTAGGTTTTCGCTAATCAAAACAGAAGAAAATGAATTTTAGAATCTAATACAAAGCATTCTTTAACAAAAGAATTTCCAATTAAAAGAAGCAAAATTACATGAGAATAAGTCATTTAGATGCTTTGACTAGAAGCTCAAAAATAGATATAATTTGATGCGATGGCCTTTATAATTAAATGTTCCATTGTGGCCCACAGAAATAATTTCTACTTGACGAACATAGTAATTAAGAAATATTTCATTTAATTGTTACAATTGGGATTGGGTTAGATTTTTAGATAATTTTAAATAGAGAACTTAAATTGCCTGGGATAGCTACAAATTGGTGTAACAAAAGAAAGTCAGGAGTATGACAAAGCTGTACATGTCACCCTGCTTATTTAAATTATATGCAGAGTACATCATGCAAAATGCCAAGCTGGATGAAGCACAAGCTGAAATCAAGGTTGCTGGGGAAAATATCAACAACATCAGATATGCAGATAATACCACTCTAATGGCAGAAAGTTAAGAGGAACAAAATAGCCTCTTGATGAGGGTGAAAGAGGAGTGGAAAAACTGGCTTGAAGCAACATTCAAAAAACTAAGATCATGGCATCCAGTCCCATCACTTCACTGCAAATAGGGAAAAAGGAGGAGGAGTGACAGATTTTATTTTCTTGGGCTCCAAAATCACTGCGGACAGTGACTGAAGACATGAAATAAAAGACACTTGCTCCTTGGAAGGAAAACTATGATAAATCTAGACAGCATATTAAACAGCAGAGAAGTCACTTTGCCAACAAATGTCCATGAAGTCCAAGCTATGGTTTTTCTAGTAGTCATGTAGGGATGTAAAGTTTAGACCATAAAGAAGTCTGAGCACCAGAGAATTGATGCTTTAGAATTGTGGTGTTGGAGGAGACTCTTGAGAGTCCTTGGACTGCAAGGAGATCAAACCAGGCCATCTTAAAGGAAATCAGTCCTGAATATTCATTGGAAGGACTGATGCTGAAGGTGAAGTTTCAATACTTTGGCCTCCTGATGCAAAGAACTGACTCATTGGAAAAGACCCTGATGCTAGGAAAAATTGAAGGCCAGAGGAAAAGGGGGTGGTCGAGGATTGGGATGATTAGATAGTTGCACTGCTCAATGGACATGAATTTGAACAATTTCAGGAGATAGTGGAGGACAGAGGATCCTGGTGTGCTATAGTCCATGAGGTCACAAAGAGTTGGACTGAACAACAACAGTTACAAATTGATGTATCAAAGAAAGTCAATGAAAATATTTTAGACTATTTCAAATGAGACAAATTTTTGAAAAAATATGCATAATTTCATAATTTCAGGACAGAAGCAGTTTTTAAAATTCTTAAATTACCATAATTAATTTTTATTTCACTAATTGGATATAATTTTAATTAGTATATGTATAATTTAATGGTTTAGATCTTTATTGATATAAAATTACTTTTAATAAAATTAAACACCTTGTTGTTTTTCAGTTCTAAGGGAAGAAAGAGTGAAAAATTAGAAATAGTTATTGCCCCAAGAGAATATCTCCAATATGTTCCACTGATTAAAAAAATGTATTTCCATGTATTTATTACATTCACTAGTAAAAAATAAAAACACAAGGTGCTACAGAGATTAAAAATCCTAGTAATTTAAAAACTATAACATATGTTAAAAAGATTCATTAATCAATTCCCCATTTGTGCTATTAAAAGAAATGAAAATGACTCTATTGGTGAATTTTCAGTCTCTTCCTCGCAGTGTGTGCTTGTGTGTTTAATATATTGTATATATGTAAGTAATTTGTGCAGTTACAATACTAACGTTGCTTTCTTAAAAGCTACACATTAAGTGGAAAATAATCTGTTAATATTTCATTTAGTAGCAAGAGCACAGGGAGGTTTGTTGTTCAGGCACTCAGACATGTCCAACTCTTTGCGACCTCATGGACTGCAGCATGTCCTGGAGTCTGCTCAAACTCATGTCCATTGAGTCAGTGATGCCATCCAGTCATCACATCCTGTCATTCCCTTCTCCTCATGCCTTCAGTCTTTCCCAACATCAGGGTCTTTTTCAGTGAGTTGGCCCTTCTCATCAGGTGAGAGGAAAGAGGAAAAAAGTATGAAGAAAGACAGTATTTAACATTTATTGGGAACTTAATGTGAGCAAGGTCTAAATTTAAGTAATATATATATAACATCCAATTCTTTAGATTACATCATAAAGTAGGTAAAATAAAATCAGTAACATAGGCACAAATATGGTATATAGAAACTTAGCAACTGGAAGAGCTGAGGTTGTAACCAGGCAGACCACCAACACAGACTCTCCTATATGCCTGCTCTCAAATCGATACTACAATGAGGAACCACCTTACGCCAGTCAGAATGATCATAATCCAAAAGTTTATAAATCACAAATGCTGGAGAGGGTGTGGAGAAAAGGGAACCCTCCTAAGTCATTGATGGAAATGTAAATTGGTGCAGCCACTATGGAGAGGTTCAAACCGGTCAATTCTAAAGGAAATCAGTCTTGAATAATCACTGGAAGGACTGATGTTGAAGCTGAAACTCCAAAACTGGCCACCTGATGCAAAGAACTGACTCACTGGAAGAAACCCTGATGCTAGGGAAGAAACCCTGGTGCTGGGATTGAAGGTGGGAGGAGAAGGGGACAACAGAGGACGAGATGGGTGGATGGCATCACTGATGCAATGGACATGAGTTTGAGTAAGCTCCGGGAGTTGGTGATGGGCAGGGAAGCCTGGTGTGCTGCAGTCCATGGGGTCGCACAGGGTCGGACACGACTGAAGCGACTTCGCAGCAGCAGCAGCTATATCAAAGTGACACATGGCAACTAAAAGTTGGTTACATTCAACTTTTCTTCAAGAAAAATACTCTTGATTTCCCTAATACTAACTGTAGTGTTAGAGGCCTGAGACTATTTACAATTTCTGATCACTTTCATTCATATTCTAATGATAAAGAAAGTACAATGTAATTCAATATAGTCACTTCCTATTTATTATCTTTTAAAATTATCAAGATGGCTACTTACTGGTGATCGTTTGGAAAAGAGTTAGGAAAACGCCACCAATAAAATATGCTTCATATTTTATTATCTGTGATTGAAAGATAACTCAAATTTTCCAATTCAGTTCAGTTCAGTCGTGACTGACTCTTTGCGACCCCATGGACTGCAGCATGCCAGGCCTCCCTGTCCATCACCAACTCCCGGAGTTTACTCAAACTCATGTCCATCGAGTCGGTGATGCCATCCAACCATCTCATCCTCTGTTGTCCCCTTCTCCTCCTGCCCCCAATCCCTCCCAGCACCAGGGTCTTTTCAAATGAGTTAGCTGTCCACATCAGGTGGCCAAAATATTGGAGTTTCAACCTCAACATCAGTCCTTCCAAAGAACACCCAGGACTGATCTCCTTTAGGATGGACTGGTTGGATCTCCTTGCAGTCCAAGGGACTCTCAAGAGTCTTCTCCAACACAACAGTTCAAAAGTATCAATTCTTCGGCACTCAGCTTTCTTCACAGTCCAACTCTCACATCCATACATGACCACTGGAAAAACCATAGCCTTGACTAGATGGACCTTTGTTTGCAAAGTAATGTCTCTGCTTTTTATATGCTATCTAGGTTTGTCATAACTTTCCTTCCAAGGAGTAAGCGTCTTTTAATTGTCCAATTAGACATATACAATTCAGATATGCTAGTAAATTTAATAAGTAATTCTGAGCCCCAGGAAAAATAGTAAGATCAATCTTAGATCTTTTCTGTCCCTGTAAGAATATTCTCTATCCCATATTTTTGTTACAAGCGTCATCCCACATCCCAACCCACATCTCTTATGTCTCCAGCTTTGGCAGGCAGGTTCTTTCCCTCTAGGTCTTCCCTTGTAGCTTGCTCAGTAAAGAATCTGCTTGCAGTGCAGAGACACAGGTTCAATTCCTGGGTTAGGAAGATCCCCTGGAGAAGGAAATGGTGACCCAATACAGTATTCTTGCCTGGAGAATCCCATGGACAGCGGGCCTGATGGGCTACAGTCCACGGGCTCACAAAGAGCTGGATACGACTGAGCGACTAAACCACCACCATCTTTACCACTAAAGATGTGGTACCTGGAAAGCCAGTGTCAGCCAGTGTCAAACTTCACTAGTAAATTTAATGAGATAAGTAATTCTGAGCCCCAGGAAAAGCAATAAGATCTATCTTAGATCTTTCCTGTCCACAGAAGAATATTCTCTAACTCCTATTTTTGTCATGAATCTCTCTCAATGTTGCTAACAGAACATTAAAAACAAAGAATGAAGCAATTCTGGAGATGCTACATCTCCATTTTATACTCTGATAAGTATATGACATTTTATAGGGATGTATAGCAAGCAATTCTATATAACCCATGTTTATTTATTATACTCAATCCTATATATAACAGATTCAACCTTTAAAAACATTCTATACTTAGGTATTTTCCCACTAGTAACTACCATTCATGTATCTGCTGATAGGTCTGTCATTATATTTAGTAATCATCTTCATTCCTCCCTCTCCTCCTTCCTCCATTCCACCCTTCCTCCCTGCCTTCTTTCCTCTCATTTTTTTTTTCTTTTATACTTTCATGGTTGAACTTTCACTGGAAAAGTAGGAATTGGATTTCAGTTTTGCTCCTAATACTTTCCCTTCAGCATGCAAAAGACAAACAAAATACAAAAACAAAAAACACATAAAGAAATGAGGACAGGTCTTCTGAAATCTCAAGTCATATTAAGCATATAACATGCCTCCTTCAAGCCCTACAGAGCAATGAGGTTATAAAACCAAAGTTTATTGTGTGTGTTGACTTAAATATTTGCAACCTAAAAGTTGAAATCTATGTTTTATTCGGTGGGCATTTTTAGGACTTCAAGCCCTGGAGACGGTATCTCAAGTGACCCTGAAGGAACTATTATGGAAAAGCAAGGGGAGGAGCCAGACTGTATAGAAGCTTTGCAGCAAAGCACAGGTAGGCTGAACATCAAAAGACTATTGTTCATTAGAGAAAACCACATAACCCAAGTTAAGGAATTTAGTGCTTTCTTATGTATGGGAAGATCCAAGACTCTGGGCTTGTTGGAATCATTCCTTTGATATGCATCTCAGCTATCCTGGGCAATGGCTTGTGTTTAAAACATCCTGAGCTTCCTTGGGGCTCACCACGGGGAGTGACTAACAGTCTGAAGCCTGCTGCATGGCAGGTCTAGTTTTCTTTCCTGTGTTCCCTCAGGGCTTACTAGCTCACACAGGAGGGCTGCAGTCACTGATGACTATGACATGCTTGTTTACTGATATGACAGCAAATATTCCACTTCTCATATGGCTATAAATTTTAAGTGAAATCATAAAAAAAGCAGATTCAATTGAAGCAAAATAAAATGGTGGATGTCAGAGGCTGACATGAGGAAGAAATGGGGGAATACAGGTCAAACTTTCAGTTACAAGGTTAAGTTCTGAGGCTCTAATGTAAAACATGGTGACTACAGTTATTATTGTATACTTGAATGTTTCTGAGAGTAGATCTTAAGTGGTTTTATCACATACACACAAAGTTAACTATGTGACATGATGGTGTGTTAATTATCTTGATTTTGGTAATCATTCCACAATACATACGCCTATAAGAAATCATGTCATACACTTTGAACATACACAATTATATTTGTCAATTGTTTCTCAATAGATTTGGGGAGGAAAACCCTGTCTGCATCCAGAATCTCTTGTGAGTATGAAATTTTAAAAATATATATGTTAATCTATTAAAATAGATTAATCTAGAAAGTGGTAGGTAGAAGCAGTAGCAGATTACAGGCAATAAGCCCAAATCCAGCTTCAGTATTACTCATAAGAAACACTGATAATGAAAGAAAGGGAAGTCATAAACAGATAAGAAATTATAGAATATATAGGATTTTCCTGCTCCACCGGGTGTGTCTCTGAAGGAAAGGCAAAGGTTATTCCAGATTCTCTGAATTAGGAAATCAATGGTAGAATCCAGCTAGCATTTCTGTGCTCAGTTGTGTGTGTCTGACTTTGCAATCCTGTGGACTATAGCCTGCGAGGGTAGTCTGTCCATGGGATTTTCCAGACAAGAATGCTGGAGTGGGTTGCCATTTCCTACTCCAGAGGATCTTCCTGACCCAAGAATCAAACCTGCAACTCTTGGTCACCTATATTGGCAGGTGAATTCTTTACCACTAGCGCCACCTGGGAAGCCCAGAATCCACATAGGTAAGGTTGTTATTATTAATATATACATATATTTATTTAAAAAAAAAAAGAAGTTGTATTTTATTTATTTTTTAAATGTTATATTTATTTTAAATAACATTGATGTCACTTGCTGACTGGAAAAAACGCATGACCTTAAAGTTGAGAAATGTGTTTTCTTCGGCAGAAGTACTGAGGGCTCAAACCCAGCATAAAGGCTCTCAGACAGCTCAGAGGGACTGTTCTGAGGAGGTAAGGGAAGAGCCAGGATATATAGGAGCTTTGCACAAACCAGGTAATTGAACATCAAACGATTTCTGCTAATTAAAGGATAAACAAACACCTTAAGTTAATGAATTTAGCTCTTTTCTATGTGTGGGAAGATAGCAAGAGCCTGGGCTCATTGAAATCATTCCTTTGATATGACCCTTAACTCTCTAAGGCCAGTATTCTGTTTTTCTCCATTCCGAATTCCCTCAGGGTGCACAGTCACGGTGACTGCAGGCTAAAGGGTTGATAGCTGCAATATCCTTTCTTTACTAATGTCAAGGGACATTCTGCTTCTGCCTACTCAGGATTAGAGTCCCTCTTATACTGAAGAGCAAAATATACTTTATGTAAGACCAAAGCATTCAAAGAAATAAGCTGTTTTCTTGAAATTGAACCACCTGTGCAAGATGAATTAAACCTGTAAGAGTTGTAGCATAATAAAAATAAAATAGATATGCTAACAATGTGACTTTATCTTGCCATAAGTCAAATGAGATAGTAGAAATTGGAAAACATAATGGAGAAAAAAAAACAGTAAAGTTTGAAATTAGCATTACAGTTATTTGACATTTATTTTCTAGATTTAGAAACAAATTTCATATAAAGAAATGGTTTAAATGAAAATTGAATATGAAGTGTTCTTTCATTTTTATTATAAGTATTTCTGATGAGTTCTCTGTCCTTTCCTGCTATGAAATTCACTGCTTTATGTGTCAGTCACATTGAGAAAAATTAAATTTCACTTTAATCTTACTAAACTATTTAATCAGTTTTACTATGCCTGCAGGAATTTATCTTTGAATAGCTTGTCAAAAGTTCTCTGCAGAAAAACTGACAAAGAGTAACATGATTAAAATGCTGGGTAAAAATATTATCACATAAATTAACTGCCATAGTGAATGAAATATTCTATATTCCCTTAAATTCTTTATTCATCTAACTTTTACATAGTTTTAAATACATGTTGTGCCATTCTGTTATTTATAGTATAGATTGTCTCTAATGATTTAATAACTCATATCATTCTGTGTGGATCACAATAAACTGTGGAAAGTTCTGAAAGAGATGGGGATACCAGACCACGTGACCTGCTCTTGACAAACCTGTATGCAGGTCAGGAAGCAACAGGTATAACTGGACATGGAACAACACACTGGTTCCAAATAGGAAAAGGAGTACGTCAAGGCTGTATATTGTCACCCTGCTTATTTAACTTATATGCAGAGTACATCATGAGATACGCTGGGTTGGATGAAGCACAAGCTGGAATCAAGATTTCTGGGAGAAATATCAATAACCTCAGATATGCAGATGACACCACCTTTATGGCAGAAAGTGAAGAAGAACTAAAGAGCCTCTTGATGAAAGTGAAAGAAGAGAGTGAAAAAGTTGACTTAAAGCTCAACATTCAGAAAACTAAGATCATGGCATCCGGTCCCATCACTTCATGGCAAATAGATGGGAAAACAGTGACTGACTTTATTTTCTGGGCTCCAAGATCACTGAAGATGGTGATTGCAGCCATGAAATTAAAAGACGCTTACTACTTGGAAGGAAAGCTATGACCCAACCTAGACAGCATATTTAAAAGCTGAGACAATACTTTGCCAACAAAGGTCCGTCTAGTCAAGGCTATGGTTTTTCCAGTGGTTATGTATGGATGTGAGAGTTGGACTATAAAGAACGCTGAGAGTGCCTAAGAATTGATGCTTTTGAACTGTGGTGTTGGAGAAGACTCTTGAGAGTCCCTTGGACTGCAAAGAGGTCCAACCAGTCCATCCTAAATTAGGAGATCAGTCCTGGGTGTTCGTTGGAAGGACTGATACTGAAGCTGAAACTCCAATCCTTTGGCCACCTGATGCGAAGAGCTGACTCATTTGAAAAGACCCTGATGCTGGGAAAGATTGAGGACAGGAAAAGGGGACAACAGAGGATGAGATGGTTGGATGGCATCACTGAGTCAATGGACATGAGTTCAGGTAAACTCTGGGAGTTGGTGACGCACAGGGAGGCCTGGTGTGCTGCGATCCATGGGGTGGCAAAGAGTCAGACACGACTGAGGGACTGAACTGAACATTTCATTTAGCTTATACACCATAATTTAATTTATCCTAAACTTCCTTTCTGCCCCTCCTTTTGTCCTTCAGGAGAGCACTGAAATGTCCTTTGTTTTCTGATAGACTGTTAGCCTGTAACTATTGTCTCCTTTATCTGTATCATTTATTTTCTGTGTTTATTCTGTCATGTTCTTTCTCTTTTTTCTTACAAGATAATGAATATAGTTCCCTGTGCTATAAGTAGGTCCTTGTTTATCTATTCTACATATAGTAGAAGCTGTTACTCCCAAACTCTGTATTTATCCCAAGCTCTGAATTTATCCCTCCCCACTTTCCCCCTCTGGTAAATATAAATTTGTTTTTTATGTTTATGAATCTATTTTTGTTTTGTCAATAAGCTCATTTGTATCATTTTTTAGATTCTACATATAAGTGATATCTGTCTTTGTCTGTCTGACCTCACTTAGTAGGATAATCTCTATGTCCACCATGTTGCTGCAGTTGTCATTTTTGCATTCCTTTTTTATGACTGAGAAATATTCCAGTGTGTGTTTGTGTACACACACACTACATTTTCTTCTTTATCCATTCATCTGCGATGGACAATTTCGTTTCTTCCATGTCTTGGCTATTTGGCTTGGCTATTTGACTTTACAAATATTTGTAAAGCTACTCTTTTCACTGGACATAAGTATGTCTCCAAGACAAACATTTAAAAAACTTATTCCTCAACCCCACATTCATTGCCTATTTCTTGAATTATATCACATCTCAAAATATTAGCTTAACCTTGCTATCTATACTGAACAATTCATTCTTTCCTCAACTTATTCCATCCAACTTACAAAAGGTTTCTGATGACAATTATATTGTCAATTATATAAAGTCAGGGGATAATCTTTATTTTCTTCACACTCAGTTTTCCAACAGCATTTGATATGATTTCATCTCCCTTCTTTTTTGTAAGGTTTTGTCTTCTGGATCTCCCTTGAAACCATATCCATCTAGTATTATTCCTCCATCATTCTCTGCTTCATCTCAGTTTTATCTTCTCCAAAGACCTCCAAATGTCTGCTTGCTCCAGTGCTCAATATCCAGTACTCTTTTATATTTGTAATCTCATTGAATGTCAAATGTTTATTAAGATGTGTAAATTGATGAATTTCTAACCCCCCATTTCTAGTCAGGAATTCTTCCTGAGCTCTCAGGTACTGTATCTAACAGCCTCTTTGACTTCTGCATTTAAATATTTATTGCACTTCTCAAATTGCCAAATCAGAACTCTAGGTGTATAAACCTCCCTCAAATTGCTCCTCTGAGTTCCATTTCATTTGTACATTCAAATGATATTTTGAGTGCGAACATGTGCCAGGCACCAAAGGTATACCTAGGGAAACACAGAAGGAATTGTCTGCCTGATTCAGGTAATTAATGGATGTACTGGTGTAAAGAAGTTTTAAGCCTCACAAAGATATCTAAAATCAGTCTACTTCTAAACCATGCAGTGGAAACCTTAATAATGTCTGTGATAAAAAAAAAAAAAAAATTTCTCCCTGAAAAAAAAATTGTTATAAATTCTAAGTATCTTCTATGATTACCATTGATTTTCACATAGGACTTTCCATGTAGGACTTTTTTCTTCATTTATCTTGCAATAAACATCTTAGCTTATACACAAGTTAATTTAGATAACTCCCTGTTGACAGACACATACAGACTCAGATTTTCTGATTCCTGTGGAGAGTATGCAATGCTTTCAATTCATCTAGCCTTGTTTCAGATGCAAATATGCCTCCACACTCTGTGGCATTACATATTGCTGCATGTAAGCAGAAAGGTAAACACTGGTATCAGAGAGATTATGAAGGAAAATCTGCAGTTACTGCAATTCTGAAATTCTATAGGAGTACTTGGGTTTTAAATTTTTGTTCAGCATTTAAAACAAGAATAACAGTTTGAGTTGCTACTTTGTTTGGGATGGACACATACACACTGCTATATTTAAAATGGACCAACAAGGACCTACTGCATAGCACGTGGAACTCTGCTCCATGTTATGTGCCAGCCTGGACAGGAGGGGTGTTTGGGGGAGCATGGATACGTGTATATGACTGAGTCCCTTCACAGTTCATCTGAAACTATCACAACGTTGTTAATCAGCTATGTAAAAAGTTTAAAATACGGGAAAAGTATAAATTTTAGTTCATATGAAAACAGTTTAACTAAAAGTAAACACTACCTTTAAAATGGAAAATTATTTTTCTTAATTGTGGAGAACTATGTTTTAAAAACAAACTAATGAGTTAAGGAAATAATACTTACTGGGTATTGTGTAATTATTGTTAAAACAATTCTGTCAAAGAGAGGATTGGTTGATTATCAAGTGGTTTATCATGCCATGCACACTACTGGCAGGTCAGCCTTTGAAGGAACAAGAAGTGCAGAGAGGGCAGTGAGAACCCCAAATTTCAGTTATCACTAGGTCCAGGATATCTACTGATATTGATAACATTCTTGATTCTGCCCTCCTCTTAGTATTGGTTTCATTCTGTGGTCAGTTTATTCCAAGTGACCATAAATGATGGATGCAAGCAAGTCCAGCTTTGAATACTCTGATAGCTTATAATTCTAACAGTGAGAAAGACCATTTCTTTCCCAGCACTTAAATACCAAATGTTAGGTATGCATCTCATTGGCTTAGGTAAGGTCACACTCCAATCCTCAACCAGTAACTGGGACCACAAGGATAGAATATTGTTATAAACAAGCCTGCATTAAGTCCTGCGACACCCCCACACTAGCTTTTTGTTCGTGTGTGTGTGTGTGGAGAGAGAGAGAAGAGGATTCTCCATGATGGACTTATTCTAACCATGTAGATTCTAGTTTTAGTTGCTCAGTCATGGCAGACTCTTTGCAACCCCATGGACTGTAGCCTGCCAGGCTTCTCTGTCCTTGGAATTCTCCAGGCAAGAATACTGGAGTGGGTTGCCATTTCCTCCCTAGAATTAGTTTTCAATAGAAAATCAAAAGAATGCTTATTCCAACTACATGATGGAATAAAAGAAGAGAAAAAGTAAAACATAAAATGTGCTTCATTATAAGCATCTTTTAAGAACATATGTTTTTCTTTATATGAATATTTACTTAAGAAACACTCAAGAGTATCTTTATGGAATCAATATATATGCAGATGTATTTCACTGGCTTTATTAACATTGTTTATTGCCATATTGTTTTCTTAAAGAATGATATAATTTGCAAAACATGGAATATTTGAATGAATCACTTCTACATTAATTTCACCACTGTTTAATAGTAATTATTTTGTGTTTTCCCTAAATTAATATATACATAAACTATGACTCATTTTTAATAATATAATTTAAAAAATTCCTAATGGAGTCATTCCTAGTGTGGTCAAACATAGTTTTATACATATTATTTCTCATATGAATTGTTTCTTTATGCCTCTTGTCTATTTATCTATTTCAAATGCTGTTGATCTTATACTATGAAAAGTATAAAAGTCATAGTCTTATACTATGACTCTTTTTAATTATTTTTCAGAAATTATCAGATATAAAGTAACTACTCACTGAACTATGTGCTGAGAATATCTAATGAACAAGAAATTCTGGTCACAAGTTTCATGTAGTTAATTTTAATGTAAAGTGCACTTACACTACTCAGAAATAAAATCAACGTTTATGGTCAAACATACAAATATTTCCTTTCTAAATTTCTAAAGATTTATATTTTTAGGAACTATCACAACAACTGTAATTTTTATTTCTCAAAGTGTTGTCTCCCTAAACACTTGCTTCAAAATAAGATGATTTTATTTTGTCAATATTATTGGAAATATGTTGTATAATCAAATATATTTGGACTTAATAAAGTTAAACATGATTCTCCCACTGAATTTTTCATGTCTGGAACATGTTACTAAATAATGTGGTGAGAAGAGAAATGGTCACTCATGGTTTCCAGTCTTACTTTTTACCAAAAGATCTCTTCTCTGGATCATTAATTAGGGTGTATATTTAGTAGGACATATTCAGTAGCTTGAGAAGACTTACTATAGCATAGAATTTTTGATATTGATAAAAGGATTCAGTTCTTTTTCTATCTAGATCATCTTTTGATAAGTGATATAAATTATATATATAAATTATTTTCCCAAAATATCTATCCATTTTAATATAATTAAATTTACATTTTCCTGTTTTGTTAGGATTACTAGCATATGCATAACATTAGATGTCTGGAATTTCTCTTCTGAGAGACAGCTTTACAGACACTAAAATATTTTAATAGTTTTATAAACTTGCTCTTTTTTCATTGCTTCTTTTTGAAAAATAATGTTTTTCTGAATTTTTTTCCAATTTTTCAAAACATTTTAATACCCTATAAAATGATCTTATTGATACTGCATTTCTACTGCACTGAATTTATTGATTAAATTAGGGAAAATTCACAAAGGGACAATATTTAACTTTTTCCTTCAAGATAATTATATGCCTTTCCATTATGCAAATTTTAAATTCTTGCTAGGGCCTCCTGTTTTATTTTACTATTTTTTGGAAATGTTGGTAATTTATCATTCTATTTTGGCAATGGGAAATTTTTCTTTATATTGATTTTTAAGATTTCTGCAATAATATATACATAGGAGAGGTCACTTCAAAGCTTTTGTTCATTTATGTGCCTGTTTTTGCTTTAATACTATAGCGATTAAAGAACAGACATAAACATTCATATCTGGAAAACATTTTGCAAACAGAAATCACATGCTATGAATTGTTAGTTTACCTTTTACAACCAACTAAGTTGTATGTATAAAAGAGAGATGTTTTCTTTGGACAGGATGATTTTATACAATAAATGACTATGGTTATATGGATATACTTCATATTTTACTCAAAACTACAAATACATATATATTTTTGCTCTTGTTCAGTTGCTAAGTCGTGTCTGACTCTTTGTGACCCCATGGACTGCGGCACACCAGGGTTCCCTGTCCTTCCCTATCTCTCAGTTTGCTCAAACTAATGTCCATTGAGTTGGTGATGCTACCCAACCATCTAATTCTCTGGCGCCCCCTTCCTCTGACCTCAATTTTTTTCAGCATCAGGGACTTTTTCAATGAACTAGCTCTTCCAATAAGGTGGCCAAAGTACTGGAGCTTCAGCAGCAGTCTTTCCAACGAATACTCAGGGTTGATTTCCTTTAGGATTGATGGTTTGATTTCTTTGCTGTCCAAGGGACTCTCATAACACATAAATTTGAGGGACTTCCCAGGTGGTGCACTGGTAAAGAATCCACCTGCCAATGTAGGAGATGCAAGAGATGTGGGTTTGATCCCTGGGTCAGGAAGATCTGGCACTTAAGCAATACACTTAAGTAATCCTGCCTGGAAAATTCCATGGATAGAGGAGCCTGGCAGGCTATAGCTTATGGGGTTGCAACAAGTTAGACATGGCTGAGTACACAGTACATATATAAATTCAGCTTAGTCAGTAGTTTTGAAACTGTCTTTAAAATTACTTTCTAAGATTTATGGAGAGTATTTTCATTAAACTGTAGAAACTTTTAACATTGACAATGCAGCAATACACTTTTCAAAGAGTAAATATTTGTTATGATATCAGGCTTAAATTCAAAACTCTGTACCCAAGACTGTTTGGGGCAATAGAAAGATTAGTGATCCTGGGTATAAGGAATTATGCCTGTTCTTCTAGTAATTTACTTTATGAGATGAGGTAAATTACTTTCATATTCTACACCTTGAGTTTCCAAATGAATGCATGTATTGTGGACAAACACGTGTATCCTATGCTGAGGAAAATAACACACCCCAATACTCAGTTACTATGGCTATGCTGATACTGAAACCCATCCTGCAGTCCAGAGTATGCTGAAGATAACCCAGATTCGGCTAATCTGAGCTCCATAGCAACAATCACATTTTCAATGAATGATTATGACCCAGATAAGCCAACAGATTCACAAATCCTCCTCCCACTGAGGTTTTGGAGGGGGTAGAATTTTAGCTGAGGTCTGGTAGACATATTTTTCATAATCTAGCAGAGGCTAGCTGAGAAAATGCCAATATAGAGGAAAACAAGGTGGAAATGCTAAGTAGTTAGAATAGGAAAAAGGAGTCCAGAATGGCTGTGGCTAAAAGACAAAGAAGGGAAAAGCCCGAGAAAATAGAACAAAGGAAGGTCTTAGGACAGGAGTGAGGACCTCAGGGAAAACAAACAGCCCTCCTGGCTAGCCCAGTTTACATAGGGCAGGTTCAGGGGAAGGAGAAAAATCATATAAAAAGAGGAGCCAAAATTGGGCTGGGGGCTTCTCTTCTCCTTGCGTCTTTTGGATTGGCCTGCCCTCACACCTCAAGGATGTATTTTCCTTTACTGTCTAAATAAAACCGAGCTGTAACACAGAGTTGTAACACTGGGCCATCCAAGGAAATTACACAGGGCTGTAACACTGGTCGGTCCGTTCCTTCAAATTTTTGCTGTGACGAGACAGAGCCAAGGATACTACAAATTCCCCTGACAGAAACAACTTACAAATAATTATAAATTTTATAATATTCTTTATTAAAAGTGTATTTAGCTAATTTCCCATAATATATCTTTTTCCCTAACTTCTCTACTGTAGTTCTCAACCTATAGTTGCAATTAAAATACAAAATAAAATGCAGTTCTGACTTGAATATCTACTGTTTTCAGTTATAATCATGTATAAATCCAAAGTAAAACAGGAAAACCTTAAGTCAAGACTGTTCATTCACCACAGTTTTAAATGACTTCTTCACTGAATTACATGTAACTTTTGAATGCCAGAAAAGACTATTTCCCCAAATTCTTTCTGTATTCCATTTTCAATGTAATGGCTAAAAATATGATGCACATTTAATTCCCCCCATCATTCTAAATAGTCAGCAAGACAATGAATCAATCCTTGATTTGTAGCATTTGTTAATTTTTGTTTTATAAATTGGTAAATTTCTACTATGGCCTATTTCAGCCTACCTATATCACTAAGCCTTTGACAAAGTGAAAAGACCTGTATTTTCACCAGAATATACAACAGATTTAAATCATCTCAAAAGTATAGGTTATACTAAACCTAGAAGAATATAATTGAGAAATTATGAATTTCAGTTATGTTCTTAATATAACATATTTAAGTCTAAGTTAATATAATTTAATTTTTAATAATGTCTGTATTTAACAACTTTAACAATTGCTTTTTCACAAACATCTTAAAAATTTAACATTACCACATTAGGATCTCTGTCTTTGAGTCATAGTTTCTGAACTTTCAAATGGATAGTTTTGAAATAATTAAAACTCAATTCTATTGGATTATCTCATTTGATAATTTCTATAGAATGAAACAGAAAATTGCAATTCTAATGGAAAGGAAAAACCTATTTGGTACCTATAACCTCATGAAGGTATTCAGCCTCACATAACATAGCCTTACATATAAAATATAATTGGTAAAAAAATTTTAGGGTTATTTTAGGAATTAAATGAGATGTGTACATCTCTTAGCACAGTTCATGGGCATAAAAACTGAGTAATACTATCTATTGTTATTGCTTTAATTATTAAAACATTACTTTAGGTCTTAAACAGTTAAGGACATTCATTCCTGGGAGTAGTATCTTCTCTTCATTTTGCTCATATATAGGGTATGAAATAAAATTTTTGTCTACTCAAGTTGTCTGGGCAAAGTTATGCCCTTTTGATGGACTCACTCACAGGGCTTCTGAGATATGCTATTGCCTGGCTGAAACTTAATTCAGTCTTGAAACTCCAACCAGCTTTTTCTAATCTTTAGCTCTCTGGACAGTCAAATACAGGTAATCCTCAGTACCTCCAAAATGCTTTCTTTCACATAGTATCTGTTCCCTAGTTATGAACTCACAGTAATCTCCTTGGGAGTTTCTGTTAGTGAATTGAGGAATTTATGTGATATAAGACAGCTCTACTACTGCACTACTGCAAACCAGAACAAACATATAAATAATCTGAACATTTTAAAAAGCAAATCATTATATCACTCTTCTTTGGAGCACTGTGTTTGGTAAGATTGGAGTAAGTTTGGTCCATTCAGCATGAAGAGTTATTCAGACAGGAAGCCTGCTCTTTAATTGTGCCAATCACTCGCTAAAATTCAGGAGTTTTCACAGAATATTTTTTTCTCCAAATTCCAGTTCAAGCTGGATTTTAAATACAAGTGGTTACAAAATGTTAATCCTAAACAGTGATTGTGATTCTATATTAAATTAGCTTGCCTATAGTTTTTAACATGCAGTGCAATATTAAATCACTACATGCCTTTGCATCAGTACAAATCTGTATATAAGTTTATAGGCTTACATGCCCTAATAGAACATCTCCCACTTTTTAAGACTTCACACTGATAATTTCAGGCTACTCTGTGTAGAATTACAGTATAAGAGGCCATCATTCTGACGTGATCTCAATTCACTAAAATAACAGGCCATTAGCTCCAAGGTCTCTTTTTGAAACTTCAATTCATTTTTCCAGTGCAATGAAAGCATATTTTAAACATATTTTCCTCCTCAAACTGAAGTTATACTACATACAGAGTATGCTGGAACAAAAGTCAACCTAAGCAGATAAGAAGCCTGCTACTAAGTCACTGCAGTCGTGTCCGACTCTGTGCGACCCCACAGATGGCAGCCACCAGGCTCCCCTGTCCCTGGGACTCTCCAGGCAAGAACAGTGGAGTGGGTTGCCATTTCCTTCTCCAGTGCATGAAAGTGAAAAGGGAAAGGAAAATTGCTTAGTTGTATCTGACTTTTTGCAACCCCATGGGCTGTAGCCTACCAGGCTCCTCCCAGGTTATGTTATAAGGGTTATAAAACTTGAAATAATCATGCCTACATAGTTCTGCTACTTGCAAGGACTGTGACTTTGACAAAGTCATTTTTATCAGTTTTTTATTAATTTATCATTTTAGTTTTATTTCAAAAAATATGTAATATAAATATATACAAGCACCAGCACTATAAATTATACAAAGTAAAGTAATAAAAACATAAAGTAAATAGAATGAAAAATACCTGGCACACAAGAGGTATATAGTAAATATAATTTCCATTGCTGGTTGGAATATTTTAAGTATGAGGTAACTCATTTACTAAATATGTATTTAATGATTATCTGCTGTGTGTGCTGTGTGCTGAACTGTGTCTGACTCTTCACGACCACTTGGAATGTTAGCCCACCAGTCTTCTCTGGCCATGGGACTCTCCAGGCAAGAATACTGGAGCAGTTTGCCATTTCCTACTCCAGGGGATCTTCCCGACCCAGGGATGGAACCTGAGTCTCTTGCATTGTGAACTATGGAACCTGTTTCCTGTATTAGCAGGAATGTTTCCTGCACTCGCAGGCAAATTCTTTACCACTAGCACCACCTGGGAAGCCCAGCGGTTATCTACTGCATGACAGACACTGAGCCAGACACAGCATATAGCGGCAAATGCTGAGTCACGGGCTCTGTCACCGTGGAGCTAACGTAGGCAAAGTTGGCTGTGCTGCGCTTAGTTGCTCAGTCATGTCCAAGTCTTTGTGCCCCATGGACTGTAGCCCGCCAGGCTCCTCTGTCCATGGGATTCTCCAGGCCAGAATACTGCAAAGGGTTGCCATGCCCTCCTCCAGGGGATCTTTTCACCCAGGGATTGAGCCCAGGTCTTCCATACCATAAGCTGATTCTTTACCATCTAAGCCACCAGGGCAGCCATTTCTATGGTTAGATGCTGGGAAATTAGCCACAAAGTTGGCTAATGATTCATAATTATAAACAGGAAATATAATGCACTTCACCATATACTCTTAAGATTATAAGAGAGATGCTTAAGTTTCTGTTTGGAAAAACTACAAGAGAGAAACGTGGAGTTTAACAAAATCCAGGAAATCTAGATGAAAGGCACAGCAGTATAGCAGTAGATATTTTCTTTTGAAAGCCTTAGCAAATAAAATTGAAACAAAGAAATCCTAAATCTCTGAAGTGAATTCTGATCTAGTGCAGAACAAAGCTGACATCTGTGTAAGACAGAACTAATGTTGGCAGGTCAGAAAACAATGAAATCTACTGATGAACTGTAGTAGGAAATTACTGTGGAGAGGGTGAAAGCTGTATTTCCCAGTATGTTATAGAAAGTAATGAAATTTCTAACTGCTTTTATAGACAGAAAACTCCATCTATCTAGACTTACGCATTTTGGTACATTATTCTTCAACATATTCACTCTCCCTCCCCTACTCTGTGAAAAATTTATTTTACCAGTTGGGTTGGTCATATATCTTGTGTCGGCAATGAGATGTTAGCAGATGTTGAGACCAGCAGAGGCTTAACATATGCTTTTGGGGTGGAACTTATCTTTTGCACCTCTCGCATATCCATGAAAAAGTAAATTTTCCTTTGGTGAGCCATGCCCCCTTCAATCTGGATCTAGAATAAATTCATCCTGAGCATATCTGAATGAAACTTACAGCTAAAAATGCAGCCAGAGACAGAGCCACTCAGGCAAGTCCCACCTGTGTTAGTGAACACCTTAGCAGGCATACAACTGTGATAACTGGGATAAACTGTTGCTTTAAGTTAAGAAGTTTGTGTGGACTGTCATACAGTATCATACTTGATATAGCTATCAATAACAAAAAGGGAATGTTGCTTTAACAAAAACCTAAACTATGTGACAACGGGCTTTGGTATCATGTGAGAAGAGAGAGGAGATTGCTAACTAACCTATCCTTCTCTTAATAATTGTATAAAAAGGTGGAGATAGTGTAAGAATGTATTACACAAATGCATAGAGAAACTTCTGCAAGGTTATCCATGAAAGAGAATTGAGAATGCCAGGTACTATTATACTTATGCACAGGGATGGTGTTAAAATATTTAACAAGTAGAAAAGAACAGATACCAAATTAAATGGGTACAACAAATGAAAATGGATTTTGTTAGTAAGCAACTGGTATAGTTTAATGATATAAGCCAGGTTAATGCACTTTAACTTCAAAATTACTTTGTACTTCACAGAGTGAAAAGATTTCTCTGTATTGATTAGAAAAAGGAGTGGAATAACAGCAAGTAACTTTTAGCACAAAACAGAAAAGAAGAATATTCTAATTCTCTAATTCTTCAATAACTTTATTTACAATAATTATTCTTTTTCTCCAACCCCAATTCTTATACTGAGAACTCTTGTTTTCCCACTATTACCTGTGCTGAAAAGCTAGATTTGCATCTCAGCCACTAACTAGATCATGCGAAAATACAAACACAGAGTCAATATTCCACTAGAATTTTTCAATTATTTTTTCAGCAACACTGTAAAGGTATGTGCTATTCACTTGCTGTATGTTGCACATATGAAGATGAAAAGACAACTTGAACACTGTGTGTGTGAGAGTTGCTCAGTTGCGCCTGGCTCTTTGCGACATAGACTATAGCCCACAAGGCTTCTCTGTCCATGCAATTCTCCAGGCAAAAATACTGGAGTGGGTTGCCATTCCCTTCTCCAGGAGATCTTCCCAGCCCAGGGAATTGAACCCAGACCTCCGGCATTGCAGGTGGATTCTTTACCACCCGAGCTACCAGGGAAGCTAATGTAGTTTTCTCCCCACTTTGAAAGAATTTCACCTCTAGCTTTTAGGCTCACACTGATTTTAGTTAAACCAAGTTATTTGTAGTAACAGGGCATTGATCATAGGAAGAGAGGAGAGAGATACTGGGGATCTGTATCTTTATTTTCCACAGCTAGCTCTGCTCACTTACACTCTGATCCAGACACCACGCTCTGAAGCTATGTCCCAATTCATTTACCAGAGAGATCATAAGGCTGACAGTCTTGCATGGGGCTCAAAACAAGAGAAAGTTATGTAATACTACCTGGCCAGCCACCTAGATGTTAGGATACAGTGTTAACTGAGACATCCCTGGCAGTTAGGAAAGATATATGAAGCCTTTGGAACATCTGAGTAAGAGAATCAGAGTGGACTTGCTTAGGATTTTGAAGTAAGGCAACACTGTCCTTCTGTGTCAGATTGCTTCTCAGTTCTGTAAAGACTTATCAGTGACTCATGGGACACTAAGTGTCTGTGGAAACTGAGATGGATTTCACAAACTGAGTTGCCTGATTTAGCAAATGATAAAATGGGATGTGTGCAGTTGCAGTTTGTTATGACAGAAAAAATATAAATAAAAGAAGGGTTAATGGCACTCTAATGGTAGAAAGTGAAGAGGAAGTCTTGACAAAGGTGAAAGAAGAGAGTGAAAAAAAATCGGTTTAAAACTCAACATTCAAAAATCTAAGATCATTGCATCTGGTTCCATAACTTCATGGCAAATAGATGGGGAAGAAATGGAAACAGTGAGAGACTTCATTTCCTTGGGCTCCGAAATCACTGCAGATAGTGACTGCAGCCATGAAATTAAAAGACCCTTGCTCCTTGGAAGTAAAGGTATGACCAACCTAGACAGTGTATTAAAAACCAGAGACATCACTTTGCTGACAAAGGTCTGTATAGTCAAAGCTAGAGTTTTTCCAGTAGTCATGTGCAAATGTGAGAGTTGGACCATTAAGAAGGCTGAGAACTGAAGAACTGATGCTTTCAAACTGTGGTGTTGGAGAAGACTCTTGAGAGTTCCTTGGAGAGATCAATCCAGTCAATCCTAAATCCACCCTGAATATTCATTGGAAAGACTGATGCTGAAGCTGAAACTCCAATACTTTGGAGAACTGATGTGAAGAACTCGCTCACTGGAAAAAACCCTGATGCTGGGAAAGATTGAGGGAAGGAGGAGAAGGGGGAAACAGAATGAGATGGTTGGATGGCATCACCAACTCAATGGACATGAATTTGAGCAAACCCTGGTAGAGAGGGAAGGATAGGGAAGCCTGGCATGCTGCAGTCCATGGGGCCACAAGAGTCAGACACTACTCAGCAACTGAGCAACAACAAAAATTGTGTTGAAGATGTAAGGAAATTCAATGAAAAGTTGACTAAGACTCTCATGCACAATTCCTGCTACTTGGTTATCTCTCCCTTAATGCAATCCAGTGGCTTCATAGGAAATACCCTATGATCAATTGATTAAGGAAGAAAAACTCTGGCCTGATTTACAAATGGGTATATGCCACATGTTGACACCCAACTAGGAAAAGAAGGCCCTGCATTTTAACCTCCCTTAGGAATTTTCTGAAAGACACTGGTAAAGAAAAATTCTCCCAGTTAGCAATACTACAGTCAGTACACCTGTTGTCTCCCCCAATGTTAGAGATGGCCAGAAGTACAGATTAATACTTATTAGGAGACAGTGTCTCATAGGTTGGCTAGATGGTTAAAGAGATCAGAAAGAAAATTAAAAAGTCTTGGAATAGAGTGTAAGGTTAAATCTCTTGTCACAATCAGAAACATGAAGATACCTGTATTTAGCACAAATACTTATTGTCATCCTTCAATTTCTTCATCATCAAAGGAAAAAGATAATCTGTTCTTTTGAAGTTGTTTTGTCTCTTTCCCAGAGTCCTGGGTTTGCTCAATGAGTCCAGGTACAAAATAATTGTGGTGGCAGGAATGGTGTATATTAATGCACAAAACAACAACTCTGTAATTTCACCAAGACTGCCCTGATGTCACCACTTCCGAGCGCCCCAAACACTAATGTCAGTGCTGAGCAGCGCCGAGCTACTGCTATGCTTCTGTTACTCCAGGAGACCAACCCACGGCCAAGATGTAGGTTGATTACATTAGACACAAGCAGGGAAACGACAGCAAAGCTGCCTCAGAAAAATAGACATTTATTCTAAATAAAATTTTGTTCTTGCCTACACAAAAGCATGTTCACCAGCAATACAATTTTTGGACTGATAAAATGCATATTCATACACATCAGTTCAGTTCAGTCGCTCAGGTATGTGTGACTCTTTGTGACCCCATGGACTGCAGCATGCCAGGCCTCCCTGTCCATCATCAACTCCCAGAGTTTACTCAAACTGACACTATATCCATCGTGTCAGTGATGCCATCCAACCATCTCATCCTCTATCATCCCTTTCTCCTGCCCCCAATCCCTCCCAGTATCAGGGTCTTTTCCAATGAGTCAACTCTTCGCATGAGGTGGCCCAAGTATTGGAGTTTCAGCTTCAGCATCAATCCTTCCAAGGAATATTCAGGACTGATTTCCTTTTGGATTGACTGGTTGGATCTCCTTGAAGTCCAAGAGATTCTCAAGGGTCTTCTCCAAGACCACAGTTCAAAACCATCAGTTCTTCAGTGCTCAGCCTTCTTTATAGTCCAATCCTCACATCCATACATGACTACTGGAAAAACCATAGCTTTGACTAAACAGACCTTTGTTGGTAAAGTAATGTCTCTGTTCTTTAATATGCAGTCTAGATTGGTCATAACATTTCTTCCAAGGAGCAAGTATCTTTTAATTTCATGGCTGCAGTCACATGATGCATCATACACATATATGTTCCATACAACATACACATGATATTCCATAAAATATTGGTTTGATTTAGGAATTCATTGTACCGTGAAATATGATACTAGGTTCAGACACAGAAAAGATTGATCTTGCCACATACCACATCACTTAGAGAAGTTGACTTTATCAAATGGTGAAAGGCAGCATATATCAGTACTTTTAGTAAGGGGATAGGAAAAATCCTAGGATTTTAGGTGGTGTCCCATGGGATGTGATCTAAATCTTAAACTAGCAGCCTCTGTTTGGTGTTCTTTTCCCCATAAAAGGGTCAAGAAATCAAAAGGTAGAGGGGAATGTGGCCTATTTCAGTATTTTACCTGATAGCTCACTTTTAGGAAAAAATGTGTTTCCTATACCTATTACTCTGCTGTCAGTGGATGTAGAGGTTTACTCACCAAGGTAGGAATGTTTTTAGTAAGAACACAGGCATGATTTCACTGAAATCTAAAGGACAAGCTCCTATGGGGTAACCTTTCTCATGCCTGTAAGCTCTCTGCAGGATTCATTAACCCCCATTACCTCTTCTTTCCTCTCGTTTCTCTCTGTATACACGTGGTAACAACTTCTTGATGTTCCCAGGTTCTGGGGACTACATATTGCTGGTTAGTTACCTTAGTTACAGTAAATAACTTTTCATTAAATCCCCTTCAGTTAAAACCTTTGAGTGTGCCATCTGTTTTCTGCCAGGAATGTGACTACTACATATAAACGTAACATTCCCCTGAACATTCTCTTCCTTTCTGCCAAATTTTTTTGCCCTTAGCCTCTGTTTAATCTACACCTATAGTAAAATTTACCAGAAAGAAGTGATTTTAATCTTTGCTATAGATGACATTTTTATTTACATAATCACTTTCAATTACATGACATTTTAATCAGACATTGAAATCTTACTCTTTAAATTGACAATGACTCAGTGACCCAAAGACAATTCATATGACATCTATAAAAGTTACATTACTTCTTGGATGAAAATTTTGGTACTAAAGTACCTTTAAATTAAAAAGAAAAAGCAAATTCACTTACAAGGGGCATGATAGAGATAGAAAATTATATATATAACGTGTGTGTGTGTGTGTGTGTGTGTGTGTGTGTGTGTAAAAGCAGACATAGATAGACCCAGAGATCAAGTAGTCAGTTAGTCGGAAAAGATAAACTATATGAGAAGGAGTAATGGCTTCCCCCAGTCATTGTATTAACTATAATCTTTTCCAGATCAGAGAAACTGTAAGTAACCTTACTTCTGGCAAGGTCACAAGGTTCTCTCATTTTTATAGCCTTTGGATTGGGTTCAACATGAAAGAATCAAACAACTGTGCTGTGAATGGCCTGAAGTCAGCTACATTCATTACCTCTCTGACCAGAACTGAACTCCAGTGTCTTAGCAAGTTCCCAGAAATCCTGCCTTGTCTAACCTGAGAGGTGTCTTCAGATAATAATAATAGTTTTGACCAGACCACATGAGTGGATTCCAGCAGACAGCACAGGGGGATGCACTTAGTGAAAACAAATAGATAGCTTGTTGGAAATGGAAGAGATCAAAGGGAAAGTTACCCGCAAGAGATTTGCATTAGCTACATATTCATTTTGATGAGGGAGTCTATTAAAAAAAAACAAAAAACATGCAAAATGTGTCTTTACAGCCTAAACTTTGCTTTATCAAACAATTGTTTCTTTTTAAAAAGAGCTTCAGATTCATACTATCAATTTTTCTACAGATAAAAGTGAAACAAAGAGTAACCATAGCTCTAAAGTCTAACAGTAGACTTGAACTCTTGCTTGTACAATGAGTGCTATAAGGGTTTTTGAAACTTAGCATCACAACCCAGGAAGGGTCCAGGAAAGTTATTCAAAAAACAAATTCAAGGAATGGAGGCTAATATCACATCTACCACCTATTGATATCAAAACACTGCCAATCATGGTGGGATCTTTCTATAAAGCTCCAGAAAATTCCTTAGGACGTTGGAAGTGCTTCACTGACAGTGTTATTCACTCAATAGTGTATAAATTGAGGGGGTAAGCAAAAACAGTTTATCTTAACTTCCACAGAGTTCTCTTTCCAACCTTCCACCCATGCTATCACAATCATATTTGAAATAATAGACCAGTTGTCCCATTACTGCTTATACAATGAAGTTGGCTAATAGATATAAAGGAGGTTACCTTTGGTTGTAAAATTCAGTCACTTCATGACTTTTTAATGTGAAATAATTCTCACATTTCTGTGAACTTGACTTAAGACTTTTGAAGCAAAGAATATACCTCAAGACAGAGAAGCAGTCATTCTAGATGTATTGCACCTAGAGAAAACATTTTTCTGGGAAATCTTTTAGGACATGAGGACAACTGAGCTTGTCATCTTGTGTGTCATTAGGTGCAACAGATTTTCCTGCTTATGTGTGTCTTTCTATTGTGTTTTCTTCAATGGATACTATCACTTCACAGGATTTTAAAAACCATTTACTGAAGAGTAAAATGCACTGGAGGGAAATGTCCTTAAATAAGTATGGCTTTCCAAAGCAGAACTTTAAAAATATTTATCCCTACTAAGTTGCTTTTATCAAATATTCTAACTGTATAATACCAAGTGATATAACATCTGTACACTACCAAGTAGTATATAAAAAAGGTAAACACAGATATAATAACATTTTAAAAGCAGTTTTTGTATAAACATTTTAAAACTGAATTATGAAGTAGACAGATATAAAAAGGGCATATTTAATATACCCTACCTGTCCCAAACTGGTAACAGCTCTCCATTTCTCACTACGTAGCATTGTAACCTAGGAGGTACAGGACAACTCCATTTCCAGTCTGGCTTCTTGCATTAGTTGAATCAGCTCCCAGAATCACAGTGCAAAGTAAAGACAACAGCACAGATATCTGTTTACACTGTAAAGTGTACTTTAATTCATCTTTGAACTTTTTCCACATCACTGCAGGGTCATGACTGTTGCCTTGCACTTTACACATATTTTCTATGCATTAATCATTTTAAAACACTACATACTAATATGCTAATTATATTTGGAGTCTGTATAAGTGTTATGTCTACTGTTCAGTGTATGTTGGTATATAATATACTACTATGTATCTGATATACGTTAAAGATATAAGCCAAACAAATTTTATAGAGATTTGATAAGTATTGCAAGCAATATGGCCTCACAGTTGCTTACATCTACTTCTGTGTTATTTGACTATGTCAAAGCCTTTGACTGTGTAGATCACAACAAACTGGAAGACTCTGAAAGAGATGGGAATAACAAAGCACCTGACTTGCCTCTTGAGAAATCTGTATGCAAGTCAATAAGCAACAGTTGGAACAGGACATGGAACAACAGACTGGTTCCAAGTCTGAAAAGGAGTACATCAAGTCTGTGTATTGCACCTCTGCTTGTTTAACTTACATGCAGAGTATATCATGCGAAATGCTGGGCTGGATGAAGCACAAGCTGGAATCAAGATTTCTGGGAGAAGTATCAATAACCTCAGATATGCAGATGACACCATCTTTATGGCAGAAAGCGAAGAAGAACTAAAGAGCCTCTTGATGAAAGTGAAAGAGGAGAGTGAAAAAGTTGGTGTAAAACTCAACATTCATAAAACTAAGATCATGGTATCTGGTCCCATCACTTCATGCCAAATAGAAGGGGAAGCAATGGAACAGTGAGAGACTTTATTTTTTGGGGGCTCCACAATCACTGCAGATGAAAGTAAAAGAGGCTTGCTCCTTGAAAGAAAAGTTATGACCAACCTAGACAGTATATTAAAAAGCAGAGACATTACTTTGCCAACAAAGGTCCATCTAGTCAAAGCTATGGTTTTTTCCAGTAGTCATGAATGGATGTGAGAATTGGACTATAAAGAAAGCTAAGTGCCAAAGAATAGATGCTTTTGAACTATGGTATTGAAGACTCTTGAGAGTCTCTTGGACTGCAAGGAGATCCAACCAGTCAATCCTAAAGGAAATCAGTCCTGAATATTCACTGGAAGGACTGATGCTGAAGCTGAAACTCCAAGCTTTGGCCACCTGATGAGAAGAACTGACTCACTGGAAAAGACCTGATGCTGGGAGAGATTGAAAGTGGGAGGAGAAGGGGACGATAGAGGATGAGATAGTTGGATGGTATCACCGACTCGATGGACATGAATTTGAGTAAGCTCTGGGAGTTGATGATGGACAGGAAAGCCTAGCATGCTGCAGTTCATGGGGTCACAAAGAGTTGGACGTGACTGAACAACTTATTTGAGACAAGTGTTTAATGAAATTTAAGGTGCAATATGTGATTACAATGTGGAAATCATGAACAGGCATGCATAGGATAGATGTCCTTCAGTAAAATCAAAGGATACCTGTGGTTAGAATTAAAATTCCAGTGACAACTTTTACAATGATTTCAATATTGTGCCTCAAACATTAATGAAGAAAAAATGAGGTGTTTTAGGAAACTGCAGTAAATGACTCAAAGGTGGTATGGTATAGCCATGACCTTGACAGGATAGATAGCTGTAAAGTCTTGGGAGAAAAAAATTTTATATATAAACACATATGCTTGTGTGTCTGACTCTTTGTGACCCCATGGACTGTAGCCCACCAGGATCTTCTATCCATGGGATTTCCCAGGCAAGAATACTGCAGTGGGTTGCCAATTCCTACTCCAGGGGATCTTCCTGACCCAAGTATTTAACCCATATCTCTTGCATCTTCTACATTGGCAGGTGGATACGTTACCACTGAGCCACCAGGGAAACCCCATAGAAAAACACACATGCATACATACGCACACACACATACATATATGTGCAGAAAACAGACTGAAGGCAAAATATATAA
Source organism: Muntiacus reevesi (assembly GCF_963930625.1). Lineage (NCBI taxonomy): Eukaryota > Metazoa > Chordata > Mammalia > Artiodactyla > Cervidae > Muntiacus > Muntiacus reevesi. Next base: position 19,141,291 of record NC_089253.1, read on the forward strand.
ATTTTCACATATAATATAGAATTTTAAATACACACGTGTAAATAAGAATTAAGTTTTAAATAAGTGATTAGTATTATGGATCTTTGTTCTCTATCATTTAATTTTTAATCTAAAAAAGGGCATGAATATGAACATACCTATATTGATAATATGGTTATAAGTTCAATTAAATTTGGTAACAGTTCAGCATTTGGACTTCTAATAATTGCTTAGCTATGTCACTATTTGACAATGAGATATTAATTTTGATTGTGCACAAGGGCTTGAAATATTCTTGTGCACTGGGACTTGTCTTCTTGTACTGTGTCACTGGCAAGAGAAGTGCTTCCAAGGTATTGCAGCTTCTCTTTGAGCCTGGGCCTCAAAAGGAATCCATGTGATGCAGATCAGTGCTTAAGCAAAGGAAGGATGTAAACTCAACGGAACCTGCTTCTTGAAGCATAGAACTCATCCCCTTATCCACAAACACACAGGGAATGTATACTTATACGCCACTGAGACTTTTATGCTTGGTTGTTTTACAATAGCTAACTGACGCAGTAAATACGATGACCGAAGTTACAGGGATGTTTAAAATGTGTTCCAGGAACAGCATCGAAACGTGTATTATCTATAGTGAAACAGATCACCAGCCCAGGTTGGATGCATGAGACAAGTGCTCGGGTCTGGTGCACTGGAAAGACCCAGAGGGATTGGGTAGAAAGGGAGGTGGGAGGGAGGATCGGGATGGGGAATACATGTAAATCCATGGCTGATTCATGTCAATGTATGACAAAACCCACTACAGTATTGTAAAGTAATTAGCCTCCAACTAATAAAAATAAATGAAAAAAAAAACAACAAAAAAGTAAAATAAAATGTGCTCCAGGAAGTCATTCAGCTTAGTTGTTTCGAATTCTTCTTCCATTTTATGATGTATCAGAATTATCCCATACTGAATAACTTAAAATATATCCTTTGTATTAAAACAAATACCAATCCTATGTATGGCAAAACCAATACAATATTGTAATTAGCCTCCAATTAAAATAAATAAATTTATATTAAAAACAGTAAAACAAATATTGATCCTATTTAGAAAGATAATAAAAATATCTCACATGTGCTCAGTAGCTCAGCTGTGTTTGACTCTTTGTGACCCCATGAATTGTAACCTGCCAGGCTCCTCTGTCCATGGGATTTTCCAGGCAAGAATGATAGAGTAGATTAAAATTAAGTAGGAGAGATAAAAGCAGTTTTCTAAACACAGAACTGCTTCTGTTTATACTTTAAGTAAACAAAATCTCATCTAAAATTAGTTGTATTATATATTATGATGCAAAAGTTTGATGATCATTGTCATGAGATTTGATGAGCTTATTTCAGAAATAACATCTCCAGCAGGATTGTGCCATACAGAGTGTGTAGGTCAGGGATCAAAGATTTTGCATACTGAGGGGTTAGTTTTAAGTTGGTGCAGTAGTTCAGAGAAAGCAATGACAGAGCGTAGGAACATGTAGGAATACATTTGAGGACAGAATTGTGAAATTTTGCTAAGATTAATTTGATTAAGCTTAATGGTGTAAAAATACAGGAGGAAGAAAAACTATCAAAGATGAGTAAAAAAAAAATCCTTGACCAGTTTATGTAATAGAAAACAACTCAAGATTGAATGCAATTTTGGCACTTTAGAGGTGGAGGATGATTATTCAGCTTGTCTATTTTGTAACACTTGAGACTATTATTCAATGATTTATTTTAAATATCTGCTTTCCAGTACAGGTATATGATCAAGGAATACTTAGGCAAGGTGCCAAATATAAATTCATGGAGAAAGATGATATATTAAGCTTGCAATATTCCTATTCATTTAGGAGTAACAACCAAGGATAATATTAAAAACATCCAAGGAAAGTTATATGTAAAAAATATGCTATGTTTAACATTTTTTTATTAACAACTAAATCAGATAATACCAACCCCCTTATTACTAGAACTAGCACTCTCTCTACTCTCAGATGGTAGTGTTGAACATATGCAAAGACAGGATATCAATTAGATATTGTCTCAATTGTCCTCCCTAAACTGGAATCACTTTCAAGAAATATACTGTTATCTTGGAAAACAAACCATATTTCCAATACTGCTCATGAAGTCATCTCAAGACAGAAATAAAATGAAAAAGATAGAAAATGCTTCTTCTGCTAGATTAGTGTTGAAAAGTGAAACAACTAGTCTCAAACATTAACAAAATAAATCTTTGGTTCTCCCCTGCTATGAAGCTCATCATGATACAATGTCAGTCTAAATGATCTTTGCGTTTGCATGACTTATAATCTCTTTAGAGAGAGACAGGGAGATAATTAAGACATTGTCAGATCTCAGATCAACAGGGAATGGTAATCATGGATTGAGCATCATTTGCCCCATCAAACCAAGTTGAATGAAATTAAGGTTATTATATCCTATGAATGAAATAAAGCTTGCATTAACTTTAGCCACACACTGTGACTTGCAGAAATCTTATGCAGATGAGTATCATCTGTTCTGAGTTGGTACAGTTTCTAGAAATAGTATTTTGCTAAAATAAACAGGTCTTTATCAGTGAGAAAACATCCAGGAATGTCACATCTGTTGTTATGCTACTTCTAAATCACATAAAGGGTATTTAGACTGGCATATAGTAATGAGTGGAGAGGCAGAATATTAAGACTGGACTTAGAGATCTGGGATTGTGTCCTATTTGTGTCACTAACCATGGGACACTGGGTTGGATGAGGTACTGAGTCTTAGGCTCTGTAAAGGGAAGTAAAATTATTATAAGAATTCCGTAAGGTCATATATTAAAGTCATAACACAATTTTTAAGACATAGAATGAAGAGGCAACAAATTGCAGCTGTCAGTGATTATAGAATTGTGGTCACAGTGTTTTTTTTTTTTTAATTTTTTTTTTAACAGTGGTTTGGATGTTTTTCTTGTTAGAATAGCCTAGTCTCATACATATTTACTGTAATCCTTTGGACTCCTGGTGAACTTACAATAAAAAAAGAGACAATTTGACTCAAAAACATTACTTAGAGCTTTTATAGGATTCTGTGATCCAATGCACATTGCAGTAAAAAGCCCCAGTACAAGTCTGAATTAGAGAATAAGTTTACAAAGATTCATATATTGGAAATACAATTCTCCATGTTTTCTGTAAAATCCATTATTTTCCCTTCCCAGCACTGCAGCCACCTATTCATGAGTCCAAGGGGTAGAGAATGCGGGACTTATGAACAAAATGATACAGGGTAAGGAGCCTGAGAAGCACAGGAGAGAGTGGAAGTCTCACTGGAGGGGTAACAACTGAATGAATGGGGGAGGACCCTATCTGGCAGGAGGATTTGCAAGTCCTGGGGCCCCAAGCAGAAGCAATGTGAAGTAATCAAGAAACATCAAGGCTAGTGTTACTGGAGCCCTCCTGGAACAGAAGAGAGGAATAGGAACCTAGATGATGAGTTTGGACTTAAGGAATAGGACACTTAAGAGGAAGAGAATCAAATGCTATGACTTGCATTTTTTTTCCTTTAGTATTTATCCCTTTACTAAAGGTTTAGTCCCATGTCTCAACTCAAGAGATCAGACACGTTTCTTCAGAAGACTACTTTCTGATGTTGGAATGATAGTCACTTTTAGAATGCTTAAGAAGTACAATGTAGCAGCTTTTCTAGCAAGTTCCTGCCTAGTTGCACTTTCTTATTCTCCCTTTTAGATACAGAAGGATCTGAGGCTTACACTAATATATTCAAGAAATGGCTCAAGTGCAGGTTCTGTAATGACTTAATAATCAGCTGGCACACTGCCATTCATCATTTTATTATTTCAATTATAATCAGTGAGGTTTCCTCTCCAAATTTGTTGGAAGTAAACTTTCAGCTCTTGCAGTATGCTTCCTTTTCTGATACTTTTTTCAGTCAAACCTACATATAGTACCCACTACTCTCTCTCAAGAAAACATTCAGAAACTCCTGTAATGCTCAAAACCCAGTATCACATCAAAATTCTTTATACTGTACATAAAAAACTCGAAGTTCCAAACTTACAACAGTGAAAATATAATGGAATATTTTAAAAGATGCTATTTCCTAGGTGCTATCATTTTAGCTATCTATAAGACAGATATTAGATTATTATTATTAGAACAATTATCAGTATTGTCCCATTGATAATGCCATTGGTAGCTTTTATATTCAGAATGGAAGAGGAAATGCCATTAAGTTGCTGTGTCATAGATCCCCAAGACTACCCACAGGTTTGGTGATTCACTAGAGGGATCATGGGACATAGCATAGAGTTGTGTTTATGACTATGATCTATTACTGTGAAAGAACATAAAACAAAACCCAAAAGAGAAAAGTGCATGTGGGGAGAAGTCCTGAGGAAACCAAGCACAAGTGTACAAGACTCCTAAGAGCTCTCTCGCATGGAATCACACAGAATGTACGTCATTCATTCATTGATGGATTAAGAAAACACACGTAATGGTATCTACCAGGGAAATTCATTAGAGACCCATTGCCAGGATGTATGTTAAGGGGTACTCGCATGAAAAACTTCTGCTCGCCATGTAACAAAATTCCACACTCCCAGAAGGAAAGCATGTATTCAGTATAAACCTTATTGTTTGCACAAACCGTTTCAGCATAGAGCCACTCTAACCTAATTAAGAAATTGTGGGAACCTTCTTGAAAAGCAAGTGCCCAGATGCCAGCAATCGGTCAATCTTTCAATCAGGTCTTTGTAAGAACAGTCATCTCAAACTGACACAACTCTCTTTATCTGCTTTTGCCAATCTGAAAATTTAATCAGTCAGGTAATGTGATTACTATTTAAGAGGTACACATGTGTTCATGTACATGCATAGTATATATATATATTGTGTGTGTGTGTGTGTGTGTGTATAGAAAGAAAGAAAGAGAAGTTGCTCAGTCATGTCTGACTGTTTGCGATCCTGTGGACTGTAGCTGACCAGGCTCCTCCATCCATGGGATTTTCCAGACAAGAATACCGGAGTGGGTTGCCATTTCCTTCTCCTATACATATGTATATAGTCAGTACATTATTACAATAAAGACAAAAAATAAGATAATAGTCTAACAAATGCTAAAAGCAAATGCTGGGGTTAGTGGTACTCTTTTGGATAAGAAAAGATCTGTAAAAAAAAGATCTCTTATAAAGAGTTATTTGAGTAGAAACTGGAATGAACGTGAGGAGTAAGAATAAACATTGAGAGTCATAGATGTAGAAAACAAGCTTCAGGTTTCAAGGGGGTGGTGAGGAAACGGAGAGGGGGTGAGGGATAAACTGGGAGATTGGGATTGACAAAAATATACTATTACTATATATAAAATACATAACAAAGACCTCCTATATAGCACAGGGAACTCTACTCAATCCTCTATTATAACCTATATGGGAAAAGAATCTAAAAAGAGTGAATATATGAATATGTATAACTGATTCACTTTGCTGGATAGCAGAAGCTAACACAACACTGGAAATCAATTATACTTTAATAAAAAGTTTTTTAAAAAGAAAACACTGAGAGTGAAAATAATTGAGGAAGGGATAAAAGTAAAAGCAAGGGTCCTGGGGAAGATGTTTGCTAGCAAATGAAAGAAAAAGAAAGAAGGCCAGTGTGGTTTGAGCAGCATAAGCCATGAGTAGAATGAAATGAAATGAGGTCAAGGAATGTTGACAGAACCAATAGCCTCCTAGTCAGGGCAAATTCTTTTATGTTAAAATATGTTTTTAATCAAATTTCCATTCCAGTGAGAATGGAAGCTACTGGAACACTTAAGGAGAGGAGTGTCATGACCTAATTTAGGTTTTACAGAATTGTTATGGGAACTGTACAGAGAATAATCTATAGGGGTGGAGTGGAAGCAGAGAGATAATATAGGAAACTACTAGAGTAGTTCAAGAAGTAGAAAGTTTTTTAATTAATTTATTTTTTATTGAAGAATAATTGCTTTACAGAATTTTGCTGTTTTATTTTAAGAGGTTTTTAAGTTTTGTTAAGTTCAACCATTCCAAGGAGAATTCAGTAAAAGAAAAATTCCATTCACATAAATCTATTTACATGTGCTCTTTTAAAAAAAAGAAAAAGGAGGGAGAGGATTAAAGAGTTCATGCAGAGGCTTTAGAGCTTGAAGTAGTATTAAAATATTGAAAAGAAAAGGTAATGTTTAGTTTCCTGCATAAGAAAATCACAATTCAAAATGCATAAGTGTGAGCTGAATTCTTTCTACCATAAAATATGAATTGTGGTTGTTTTGATTAATGCTATATCAATGTTTTAAATATCTCACGTATTACTGCTTTGAGAACTTTGGAAGAATTTTAAAATGAGGGAAGCAAAGAGATGATCTGAAATGCATACGTTTGTGCCCTTTGTATAAGTAACATCAAACTGAAATTATAATTTCAACATACTACATAGGCACTTAATTTTAAAAAAGGAAAACTTTCTCATCGCAATTACAGACTAAGATTTTTCATTAAAATATTATCTCTCTTAGTTACGGAAAATAAATATATGACATATTTATTTAAGGTTATCAGTATTACTTATTAACATAAGGAAAAATTCTTAAAAATAATTTCAAAAAGAACAAAATTCTATTTTGCAATATAAATAAACAAAATCATATAGACTGTATAGGACTTAGTGACTTACAAACAAGGACAGAAAAAATTATGTAAATAAGTATTATGTGAGAAAGCAAATAAATAGTCACTTGATACCACACTTCTAGTGTTTTACAAGAATAATCACAATATTTATGACTTAGGAATCTTACCGACTGTAAGCATAATACAGAACTATCTTGAGTAATTCTGTGTATTTTTCCTCCAGATAATTAAAAGCAGCAATATTCTTTTAGATGTGAGAAAATTACAATGCCTGTCCTCTACATTCACACCAGTATTTGCTGAACATGTTCAGTGTATGAAAGTTTGTGTATTTGCAGAGGTTTTTACACATATGTACGTATGATCATTTTGAATATAAGGACATGAGCATGAACACATGCAAACATGTTAAATACCTTGTGTATATGCTAATCGCTAACATTTAAAGAAGGCTGCTTATGATCCAGGTATTTTGTTTTTATTATATGATATTAAAGTGGATGCCTACTATAATTATTATTTAGGCATTCTTATTACTTTCAATTTTAAAATGATAAAAACAAGGCACATAATGGATAAAAATTATTCCTATGATTACTCAGTTAATGAATAGTTGAATTGAGAATCCCCACAAAGTTCAAGTCCAAAGTCTTTGTTTTTAACAACTATGCAGTGCCACTGCTAATATGTGCATATCTTCTTTATTTGTTTGAATGTTTCCATGTAGAGAAGTAGCAATTAGATGACTGAGATTGCTGGTGGCTCAGACGGTAAACTGCCTGCAATGCAGGAGACCCGGCTTTGATCCCTGGGTTGGGAAGATCTCCCTGGAGAAGGGAATGACAACCCACTCCTGTGTTCTTGCCTGGAGAATTCCATGGACAGAGGCTACAGTCCATGGGGTCGCAGAGAATCAGACTCAACTGAGTGACCAACACTTTCACTTTCAGCTATTAGATAAGAAGACTGGATAAATTCTGAGCAGGCTATTCCAAGGCAGCAAATAGAAAACAAGGCTCAGGAAGGTCTCTGCAGCCCTCTAATGAGAGCCACCACCTCATACCTCAAATCCTGGACAAAGACGAAATAGATCAACCTTCCGAGGTGAGAACTGTAAGCTTCCACTATTTATGCACATCTTGGGAAACAACTGGAGAAGTCAGATAGTAGGAGGGAGAGAAATAAATGACTTGGTTTCCTACTTGTAACCTGTAGATTCTCTGTGACGATTAAAAACATACACTAGGTCTTGGATAAAACAAAGAAACTTTTGGTGCGTGACACCAGGGAAGAATTAGCATTTTGTTATTCAAGTTATTGGTATACATTTGACCAGCACGGACTGAGATTTCAAATACAATACACAGAGAACAGGCGAGGTTTTAATGTATTGTTTATTTTTAACAAAAAGTAAACACTGTTTTTACTCATAAACACACTGTTTTCAAAAATACATTGAAATTTTTAAAGTTTTAAAAAAACAGTCCATGCTCAGAAATATCCAACACTAGTACCAATCATAAGAACATCCCACCTATTGTTATTGGGGACAAATGAGATATTTGTCCCTATATTAGCTAAGTTATGATTTCTCTAATAATGCACATTCTTTTTCTAGAATAGGCATATTGTGTATCATATGACATATTTGCTTCCTTCATTTACATCCAATATAAAAATACCTTGGACATAACAGGATAATATATAACATTCCTTTAGGGTTCTATGTATATGCAGCCCTATTGGAATTAATCCACCCTTTGGGCATCCCATGAATGACTCCAATGTAACTCCTTAGTCTGGGTCCAACTGTAGCTAAATGTGCAGACATGAAGATGGACATAAACCAAGCCTGTGGATGAGGCAGGTATTGATGTCTACATCAAACTGTAGCTTTGGTAACTGTGAAAAGCCAGCATTACTATCTTGGGTCCCTGACTTCACACAAGAATAGTGTCTAACGCTTTTAGTATCTTAATATGTTGTGCTTTTAGAGCTCTTACGTATATAACCCTGTGAACAGTTAAAAAATAAAATCACAGCAAGCAACCCAAAACATACTCAACACATACTCTTACATTTTGCTGGATCATATCATTAGAATAGACATGTGCATGGATATGAGTTACGGTGCATGCCAGGGATCAACACATTTAGGCACATACATGTGCTTGATGTATATGCTAACAAACATGAATGTACCCAAATGCCAGAAACCACAAACAAATACAGAAACACATATCTGTGAGAATGCCCACAATGGGACTATACAGAGTAATATGCACTCATGGAAGGAGGCATCATATATTTATGTAAATACAAACACAAGTGGGATTGATGATTTTCAGCTAATAGACGAGATCTCAAAGAATTAAACAGATGCATTCTAGAAGGGCATGGAATTTATTAGGGAACTCAAACACCAAAAACCCTTGGGATGTTTACTCTCCTGATGAAGTGATAATGAAAGAAGAAATGACAGGCTGTGGACATAATACTGTGAGCTCAGAAGACATGTGCTAAGTGCCCATCAAAAAGCTGTTCTGCCTCTCAAGAGGAAGTGAGAGTTTTGATTTCCCTAAACTGCAATCAATTCTTCAATCCCTCACTCTGTGTATTCAAATTAACCTGAAAACACAAATTAGCCTCTCAATTTACTAGCAGGAGGTTAAATTTTGAGAAAATTCATTTTTCAAGGAGTCTAGAGTTCATCATCTTCGTGATCACCTAATTTGCTTTCCTGGACACGCATTGTTATTCTCACTTAAGTAAGGGAAAGGAATAAAAGTACAGTCTGTACTACCAAAGCAGAAATTTAAAATAAAAATTTCTTTCAAACTCACTCAATTTTTCAAACACTCGCTGGCTTTAACATAACCATGTACATAGTTCAATGGATGAACCCATATCCAGTAAGTAAATTTTATTTAAACTCATAAAAGCAAGTATCCTTATCCACATAAATTTCAGGAATTAAGTGTATATCTTATGAGTGTGTTGATGTATTAATCACCCCTTCATTTACCAACATCTCCTCTACACTTCCGTCACTCTCAAAATAGCATGCCCTGTGGCTCCTGAATGAAGAGTCTACATTGTTTGACTTATCTGGGAATAGAACCGCTTGACAATATGGAAACAGGGCAACACAGATGTGCTAGTTTACAGATTCAGGTAACTGTTTCAACAAAGGACTCAGGTAGGAGCTCTGGGGAGTCTCTGCTCAAACATCCTTGTAGTGCTTGGGATCATTATTGAAATAACCTAAGGGGAGATGAGCTGAAATTCACAGGATGGATGTTTATCATCTTGGATGTGGTACCCTCTTAAGCAGGGGTAAGAGTAGAGCCTGGACAGAGGTAGAACTCCTGGACTAAGTTTTGTTCTATCCTTCAAACTTGAGCAGGACCAATCTGCTAAACACGTTACTAGGATAATGCAGATGAAACATTTTTCTAATAGTCATATTTTACATGATAATAGAATTAAAGACCAGTTAGAATGAGGAAAAACCAAACACATGTTCCAGTTCTTTCTTCTCTGTCTTGGTAGAGACACTACATAAGGAATCTAGAGATCTCATCTTGTAACCAGGAGTACACTTCACTGTTCCTGTGTGGTAGAAAGTGGGCCTTGCTTGGGATGTGTGCACTGCATTACCTGTTCTTCTCAAGACACTACTGTGTCTAAGTGGCATAGAGCAGGATGACGTAACCAAAGGAATTAAGCAGTTAGGTTTGATCTATGATAGATGAAGGGGAAAACGCATGCCCACAGAATTTTCATTTGTTTTGATGCTGTCATGGTACATAGAAACCACTCCAGCCATAGAAAAAATTGGTCTTCTGATATGCACACATACTCTAGAGATATGGTGGAGAGAGTGAGAGAAAGACAGAGACAGACTGTCATATGTTTAATGGAATAAATCAAGTTTAAAAAGCAACTAACCCAATTAACCTCAGAAGTCTTAGCTTGCACGGACTAAGAAGCAAGGGCATTTGTCTCAAATGGTGCTTTCATTTTCTACCCACCACATTTCCAAAATTATTTTTATTTGAATTCCAGAATATTACTTTCAAATATTTTAAAGTAGTATCTTAAAAATTATAAAATTTCATTTTGGAGGTTTTGAAAATCTACATAGAATGCTAGCTAAGCTTTAACTCAAATCCCTTTTCCTCAGTGAAATAAGACAACTCAGACAAGTTCTGAGCTCTTAGTACTAAAATCTTAATGCTTTTCTCGGTAGTAGTTACCACTGTTTCTAATTAGGTGTTTAATTGCATGCTATGTTGTTTAATGGCTATCTCTTCCAGCAGATCATGCTCTAACTTTGTTTTTGCAGAGACAGGAGGAGATATTGATTAAACACATGAAGTCCAGCAACATATTACCAGGTCAGAGTCCCAGTTCATCCTCTTACTGCAAGTGTAATGATGGACAATTTCTACAACATCTTTGCAATTGTTTCCTCCTCTATAAGCAATAATATAGTATTGACTTCCCAGGATGCTATAAGGAATTCACAGGTAACACATCTCTCGAAATCCCAGTTATGAGAAAGACAAGTTAGAGTATGCTGCAGTGCGGTCCCTTCATTAATTTAAGCATAGATAATTACAATGATAAAATTCTTTGATCAATCAAACACTGTTCATTAAATCTGAAAATTAAAGAAAATGACTGATGACAGGATATCAATAAAAACCTTGTCTAATACCTTGATCTTATTGATAAACACATCTTTGTCTGTTTCTGAGTGTGTGAGCTTCTCAGACTTAATGAAAACTTAGTGAGATAGTGTTCATGAAATGTTCAATATTTCCCAGGGAGGGAGGAAGAGATAAGACCCAAATAATTATAACTTGCAAGTATCATGTTTTAACTATCTTATCAGCCTTGTAGTTATTGTAGAAACAGGCTTTCACTTTACAGGAATACAAAGTAGAAGCGAATCCTTGATGGAGTTCTCTGCACCTTGCTCACATTATAAACAGCACTCACCCTGCCTTGGCAGAAAAGGAACCACGGAAAATAAACCAGATGACTGCCAATGCTGAAATCAAGGAGAATTGCCCCTTTCCTATATTACAATTAAAAACAAAAAACAAACAAACAAAAAAACAGCCTTGTCATAGTATGAATAGAACTTGGCTTGAGAAATTACCCCAGGAACAGCATGTCACCTATGGAAACAGTTTTACCTGCAAATAGAGTCAACAGGGTTTGAATGGAAACCTCAGTTGCACTAGTAGGTCGGAATAGCAGAAAACTGAACTGTCAGTGGCTCTAAAGTCCAATACATAGGCCAGACCCATAGAATGTACAATGCCAAGAGTGAACATACCACTCAGGTGGGGAATGTTGATAAGGGTGCAGGCTACGCATGTGAGGCCAGGAGGTGAATGGGAAATCTCCACATCTTACTTTCAATTTTGCTGTGAAGATTAAACTGCTCTAAAAATTTTTAATAAAAAATAGGCATCGTAAAATTAGCAACAGAAGGAAACCTTCTCAACTTTATGAAGAACACACACACACACAGAACTCTTACAGGTAACATCATACTTAAAAGTGAATGCTTTCTGCCTAAGATTGGGGGGGGGTGGTGTGTTAGTCATTTGGTCGTTTCTGACTCTTTGTGACTCCATGGACTGAAGCCCTCCAGGCTCCTCTGTCCATGGGATTTTTCAGGCAAGAATACTGAACTGTCAGTGGCCCTAAAGCCTAATACACTGGCCAGACCCATAGAATGTACAATGCCAAGAGTGAACGTACCAATCTGGTGGGGGATATTGATAAGGGTGGGTTGTCAATCCCTTCTCCAGATTTTCCTGAGCCAGAGACTGAACCCAGGTCTCCTACATTGCAGGCAGATACTTCACCCTCTGAGCCACCAGGGAAGCCCAAGATTAGGGATATGCAAGAGCAAACTCACCACTGCTGTTAACAGAATGTTGCAAGTTCTAGTCAGCACAGTAAGTCTAGACAATGAAATAAAATTGTTACAGTTTGAAACAGTACTGTCCCTAATTGCAGTCAGCATGAGTTTCTATGTAGAAAACTCAAACTTAAAACATTTAAAAATGAATCAAGTGAGTTTGTCTGCAGGATAAAATGTACATATATCTCATATAAATTGTATTTAGAGTTCAGAGTAGCACTAAATGTGTGGCCACTAACATTAAAAAATATAATACCATTTATATAGTTCCAAATGAAGTAACTAGTTGTCAGTCCAATAACAGATGTATAGGACTTGTATGGTGAAAACTACTTGTATGGAGAGAACAAAATGGTGGAGGAGTAGGTAGACATGGAGTACATCTTTCTCTGTGGATACATCAGGAATACACCTTCAGACACAGAAGTGCTTGAAGAACACAAGCTAAGAACAGACAGGAGTACCTGATCAGTGGAAAAGAATATAAAGAACCACGCAAAACTCGGTAAGACAAGGAACTAAGGGGGAAAATAGGAGTGTTAGTAGGACTGGACCTGCCCTCGGTGGGTGAGGGAACTGAAGCAGGGGTCTGATCCCCACATCAGGGCAGTTGTCTGAGCCAGAAGAGAAACATTGAAGGCTGAGAGTGAAACAGCTGATCTGTGGCAGCCTAAATGGAATGAGAATCAGACAGTCCTTGCTGCAGCCATACATACCCCAGACAGGGACACAGGTCCCCTGGAAGGCGCAGTGGCTGGGAGTTGGAGTTTAGGACTTGTGGAGCAATCTCAGGGTGAGGGCTGCTGTTGACTGTGGAGAGATGGATTGAGGGGGTGTGAGGGAGGAGACTGTGGTGGGAAATGCCTGTGGAGGAAATCTGGGCAGCCATGGAAGCAAGGTGATACTGCTGAGTCACATGTAGGAGGTGGAGCCTTCACCGTAGCCTCACCACTCCGCACGCTGGCATCGGCAGCTGAACAATAGGTAAGCTGGCCCATCAAATGCCTGACAACTGAACTACAGAACAGACCCCAGCCAGGGTGCTCCTTTAAGTGACTAATGTACTGAACAACAGAGTGGAACCCCATCCAGGGGGGCCCCTCTATGTGCCTGAAGCACCGAGAGACAGAGAAGGACCCCAGGCAAGGGAGCCCTCTAAGTGCCTGAATGGGCAGAGCTACAGAGAAAGACTGGCCAAAGAGGCCTTCTGATCGCCAGCTACAAGAGGCTCACAAAAGACTCTGATAGGGCCGTAACTCCTGTGGCAGAGGCGGTCCGTGTCCCTGCACGCTTGGCACCGCCAGAGTCCCTGCAAGTCAACAGCTGCAAAACCTTCACACTCAACTCTCGCTGGGGTAGTGCTGCCACAGGCGAAAAAAGTCTTAAGTCTATGTGCGCAGGGTTGCTTTGGTCATGTCTAACTTTTTACATCCCTATAGACTGTGGCCTGCCAGGCTTCTCCGTCAGGGAGTGGGGGTTCTCCAGGCAAGAATACTGGAGCGTATTGGCCAATACTGGTTGCCATACCCTTCTAGAGCAGTGTATTTCCTGCTGCCCTAGCTGCCAACTCCCCTGAGTACTTGGTGCAGTCAGAACCCCTGCAACCCGAGCAGCTCACCACCTCCACACCTGGCCCTCACGAGCAAGCCCATGTCCTCCAGGGCAGCCTCAGGAGCAAACCCCCTTGGATGACCCACATGCACAAGTGGAAATAAAACCACAGTTGAAACCCAGGGGCAATGTGGCTAAGGAAGAAGACCTCAAACCTTCCCACCAGCTGTTCAAGCTGCAGATTAAATCCACATGATCAACTAGGCAGACTCTGTGTCTATGGAATATATAAAAGGACATTGATAGCTCCCACAGAAGAAAGTGCACTAGTTCTGATGGCCGTGGACATTGGAGGCAAGTACACACAGGAGTAGGACCAGATTAGACTCTGAGCCTCCCCCACAGCAGGTCCAGAGATCAGTACAGTGTTGGAGGGCCTCCTAGGGAGTCTGTGACTCTTAGTGAGGGAAAGGACTCTGACAGCAGTGACTCAAGGAAAACACTCATTATTCTTATGTTTTGACTTATTCTGCAGATTCTTTTGATTTTTTTCCCTTTTTCCCCCCTCCCCCTCTGTTGTAGTTGTTGATTTTATTGGCACTGTGAAATTTAATTAAGCTTTTGAACTTGTTTTTTTTCAGTCACATTTTTTTATTGTTGCTATAAACCTCTGCCTCTACGTTGGGCTTTTGCAGTTCTGTGGAGTTTTTTTTTTTCCCCTCTTTTTTTAAATTTAATTTTTAAACCTATTATTACTTTTTCTACATTTATTCCTTTATTTGCTTTTCCTACTGTCCTTTTCCCCTCTCAGTTAATCTTTAATGCATATAAATCTTCTCTACCTTTATTTAATTTTTCATATCTATTCTTTCCTTTCCTTTCAACATATTTGATAGTTTCATTTTCATTGCTTTATTCCCCAGTTGGCACCTTGCTTTAGTTTTGTTTCCCAGTTTGTGATTTAGTTAGTTTTGTTCTTAACTGGTAGATATAATTTTTGGTTTCCTTTGTTCACTGGGTCAATCTATGGTACTTTATATTTGATGGACTGTTTTGGTTTTGCTTATGGGTGTATATGTATATGTGTATATTCAGTTACACTTTTTACTGTTGTTATAAACCTCTGCCTCTACATTGGGGTTTTGCAGTTCTGTGGAGTTTTTTTTTTCTTTCATCTTTTTTCTTTTCTTTTCATAATTTTAATTTTTAAAAACTTATTTCTACATTTATTCCTATGTTTGCCTTTCCTACTGCTCATTTCCCCTTACAGTTAATCTTTGATATTTATCAATCTTCTTCATCTATCCCTATTGAACTTTGCATATCTGTTCTTTCTTTCCTTTCCTCTCAACATATTTGATAGTTTTATTTTCATTGCTTTATTCCCCAATTGGCACCTTGCTTTAGTTTTGTTTTCCAGCTTGCACTTTAGTTAGTTTTGTTCTTAACTGGTAAAAATAATTTTTGATTTCCTTTGTTTGCTGGGTCAATCTACTGTACTTTATTTTTGTTGGACTGTTTTGACTTTGCTCATGGGAGCATATGTATTATGTGTATATTCCATTATTTTAATTATTATTTGCCTGATTTTGTAACTTCCACTTGTCTGGGGTTCACCTTTGGTTTCTCATTTTTGGGTATTTGTTTTAATCTCACTTAACGCCATAACTAACCACTTGTGAAATCTTCCTTCCTGACTAGAAATCAAGTCGTGAGCCTTTGGAGTGGGAGTACTGACTCCAAGACCCTAGACTACCAGAGAACTAACCCTAGAGAGCATCAAATAGTAAGAACTCACACAAAGGAAACCACTTGAGTACAAGACCTGGTATCAACCAATCACCAGTAGCACTCTGTGCAGGAACCTCATCTAAACAAAAAAGAAAACAAAAATACAAATCCAATCATCAGCAGAAAGGATTACCACTTCACTCAGCCTTGCTCATCAGAGGAAAAACAAACAAACAAAACCTCAGCACAAATCTCACCCTATAAGAAGCTTACACAAACCGCTGGACCAACCTTAGGAGGGCAGAAACCAAAAGGAAGAAAGAATTCAACCTTGAAGCCTGGGAAAAGGAGACCCCAAACACAATTAGTTAAAAAAAAATAATGAAAAGTCAGAGAAATACTACACAAATGAAGGAACAAACTAGAAATCCAGAAATCCAAATAAATGAAGAGGAAATAGGCAAACTACCTGAAAAAGAATTCAGAATAATGATAGTAAAGATGATCAAAAACTTTGAAAACAAAATGGAGAAAATGCAAGAATCAATTAACAAAGACCTAGAAGAATTAAAGAATAAACATACAGAGACAAACAACACAATGACTGAAATTAAAAATACTCTAGAAGGAATCAATAGCAGAGTATCTGAGGCAGAAGAATGAATCAGTGAGTTGGAAGATAAAATGGTGGAAATAACTTCTGAAGAGTAGAATACAGTAAAAAGAATGAAAAGAACTGAGGATAGTCTCAGAAACCTCTGTGACAATATCAAACACACCAACATTTGAATTATAGGGGTCACAGAAGAAGAGGAGAAAAAGAAGGGGTATGAGAAAATTTCCCCAACATGGAAAAGGAAATAGTCAATCAAATCCAAGAGGTGCAGAGTCCCATACAGGAGAAACCCAAAGAGAAACACACCAAGACACATACTGATCAAACTAACGAAGACTAAACACAAAATAAGAATATTAAAAGCAGTAAGGCAGAAGCAACAAATAACATACAAGGGAAACCCCATATGCTTAACAGTTGATCTTTCAGCAGAAACTCTGCAGGCCAGAAGGGAATGGCAGGATACATTTATATAAATATATTTATATTTATATTTCCATACTGAAACAGAAAAATCTACAACCAAGATTACTGTACTCAGCAAGGATCTCATTCAAAATTGATGGAGAAATAAAAAGCTTTTCAGACAAGCAAAAGTTAAGAGAATTCAGTACCACCAAACCAGCTTTACAACAAATGTTAAAGGGACTTATACAGTCAAGAAATACAAGAGAAGAAAAAAGAACTATAAAATCAACCCCAAACAATTAAGAAAATAATAATTATATATCAATAATTACTTTAAATGTAAATGGATTAAATGCTCCAACCAAAAGACACAGACTGGCTGAATGGATACAAAAGAAGACCCATATATAGGCTGTCTGCAAGAAACCCACTTCAGACCTCAAGACACATATAGACTGAAAGTGAGAGGATGGAAAAATATATTCCATGTAAATGGAAAGCAAAAGAAAGCTGGAGCAGCAATCCTCATATCAGAAAAAAATACACTTTAAAATAAAGAAGATTATAAGAGATCAGGAAGGACACTATGTAATGATCAAGGGATCAATCCAAGAGGAAGACATAACAATTGTAAATATCTATGCATTCAACATAGGAGCAACTCAATACATAAGACAAACACTAACAGACATAAAAGGAGAAATTGACAGCAACACAATAATAGGAGACTTTTAATACCCCACTCACACCAATGGACAGATCACCAAAACAGAAATTTAATAAGGAAACACAAGTCTTAAATGATACATTAGATGAGATGGATCTCATTGATATCTTCAGGACATTCCACCCAAATGCAGCAGAATACACCTTCTTCTCAAGCACACATGGGACATTCTCCAGGATAAACCACATCTTGGGTCGCAAATAAAACCTCAGTAAATTTAAGAAAACTGAAATTGTATCAAACATCTTCTCCAACCACAACACTATGAGATTAGATAACAATTACAAGGAAAAAACTGTAAGAAACACAAACACATGCAGATTAAACAACATGTTTCTAAATAACCAACAGGTTACTGAAGAAATCAAAAGGGAAATAAAAGAATTTCTAGAAACAAATGATAATGAAAACTCAACAACTCAAAACCTAAGGGATGCAGCAAAAGCAGTCCTAAGGGAAATTTAGAGCAGTAAAATCCTACCTCAAGAAACAAGAAAAAAATTGAATATACAACCTAACTTTACACCTAAAACAACTGGAGGAAGACCAAAAAAGCCCCAAAATTAGTAGAAGAAAAGAAATCATAATGACCCAAGCATAAATAAATGCAAAAGAAATGAAAAAAGCATTAGTAGGGATTAATAAAAGTAAAAGTTGGTTCTTTGAGAAGTTAAGCAAAATTGACAAACTTTAGCCAGACTCATCAAGAAAAAGAGAGAGAAGGATCAAATCAATAAAATTAGAAATGAAAAAGGAGAGTTTACAATAGACAATGCAGAAATACAAAGGATTATAAAAGACTATTATGAACACCTGTATGGCAATAAAATTGATAACCTGGAAGAAATGGACAGATTCTTAGAAAAGTTCAATCTTCCAAGACTGAACCAGGAAGAAATAGAAATTATGAACAACACAATTACAAGCACTGAAATTGAAGCTGTGATCAAAAATCTCCCAAAAAACAAAAGCCTGGGACCAGATGGCTTCACAGGAGAATTCTATCAAATATTTAGAGACGAGCTAATGCCTATCCTTCTAAAATTCTTTAAAAAAATTACAGAGGAAGGAACACTTCCAAATTCACTCTATGAGGCCACCATCACCCTAATACCAAAACAAGACAAAGGCAACACAGAAAATGAAAACTACAGGCCAATGTCACTGATGAACATAGATGCAAAAATCCTCAACAAAATTTTAGCAAACAGAATTCAGCAACACATCTAAAAGCTCATACAACATGATCAAGTTTGGTTTATTCCAGGGATGCAAGGATTCTTCAATATACACAAATCAATCAATGTGATACACCATATTAGCTAATTGAAAGATAAAAACCATATGATAATCTCAATAGATGCAGAAAAAAACCTTTGACAAAATCCAGCAACCATTTATGATTAAAACTCTTCAAAAAAATGGGCATAGAAGGAACCTACCTCAACATAGTAAAGGCCATATATGATAAGTCTACAGCGAACATTATTCTCAGTGGTGAAAAACTGAAAGCATTCCCCCTAAGATCAGAAACGAGACAAGGGTGTCCACTTTCACCACTAGTATTCAGCACAGTTCTGGAAGTCCTAGCTACAGCAATCAGAGAAGTAAAAGAAATAAAGGAAATCCAGATTGGAAAAGAAGTAAAGCACTCACTGTTTGCAAATGACATGATACTGTACATAGAAAACCCTAAAGATAGTATTAGAAAATTACCAGAGCTAATTAGTGAATTTAGCAAAGCTGCAGGATACAAAATCAATACACAGAAATCACTTGCATTTCTATATACTAACTGTGAAAAATCAGAGAGAGAAATTAAGGAATGAATCCTATTCACCATTGCAATGAAAAGAATAAAATATCTAGGAATAAACTCACCTAAGAAGACAAAAGAACTGTATATAGAAAGTTATTAGACACTAATGAAAGAAATCAAAGACAATATGAACAGATGAAGAGATATTCCATGTTCCTGGGTAGGAAGAAACAATATTGTGAAAACTACTATACTACCAAACACAATCTACAGATTCAATGTGATCCCTATCAAATCACCAATGGCAATTTTCACAGAACTAGAACAAAAAACTTCACAGTTCATATGGAAACACAAAAGACCCTAAATAGCCAAAGCAGTATTGAGAAAGAAGAATGAAGGTGGAAGAATCAACCTTCCTGATTTTGGATTTCCACAGTCATCAAGACAGTATGGTACTGGCACAAATACAGAAATACAGACCAATGGAATAAGATAGAAAGCCCAGAAATAAACCCGTGCACCCATGGGTAACTTATTTTTGACAAAGGAGGCAAGCATATACAATGGGGCAAAGACAGCCTCTTCAATAAATGGTGCTGGGAAAACTGGACAGCTACATGTAAAAGAATGAAATTAGAACACTTCCTAACACTATACACAAATATAAAACTCAAAATGGATTAAAGACCTAAATGTAAGACCAGAAACTATAAAACTCTTAGAGGAAAACACAGGCAGAACACTCAATGACATAAATCAAAGCAAGATCCTCTATGACCCACCTCCTAGAGTAATGGGATTAAAACCAAAAGTAAACATGTGTGACCTGATTAAATTTAAAAACTTTTGCAAGGCAAAGGAAATTATAAGCAAGGTGAAAAGACAACCCTAAAAATGGGAGAAAATAATAGCAAATGAAACAACTGACAAAGGATTAATTTCCAAAATAGATAAGCAACTCACACAACTTGATACTAGAAAAACAAACAACCCAATCAAAAAGCGGGGAAAAGACCTAAACAGACATTTCTCCAAAGAAGACATACTGATGGCTAACAAACACATGAAAAATGCTCAACATCGCTCATTATTAGAGAAATGTAAATCAAAACTACAATGAGATATCACCTCACACCAGTCAGAATGGCCATCATCAAAAAGTCTACAAACAATAAATGATGGAGAGGCTGTGGAGAAAAGGGAACATTCTTACACTGTTGGTGGGAATATAAATTGATACAACCACTATGATAGATGGTACGGAGATTCCTTTAAAAACTAGGAGTAAAACCACCATATAACCCAGAAATCCCACTCCTAGGCATATACACCGAGGAAACCAAAATCGAAAAAGACACTTGTATCTCATTATTCATTGCAGCACTATTTACAATAGCTAGAACATGGAAGAAACCTAGATGTCCATTGATAGATGAATGGATAAAGAAGCTGTGGTACATATACACAATGGAAGATTACTCAGTCATAGAAAGGAATGCATTTGAGTCAGTTCTAATGAAGTGGGTGAACCCAGAACCTATTATACAGAGTGAAGTAAGTTAGAAAGAGAAAGATAAATATTGTATTCTAATACATATATATGAAACCTAGAAAAATGGTACTGAAGAGTTTATTTATAGGGAAGCAATACAGAAACAGACATAGAGGATAGACTCATGCACATGGGGAGAAGGGAGGAGAGGGTGAGATGTATAGAAAGCGTAACATGGAAACTTACATTACCATGTGTAAAACAGATAGCCAACAGGAATTTACTGAATGGCTCGGGAAACTCAAACAGGGGCTCTGTATCAACCTAGAGGGGTGGGATGGGGACGGTGATGGGAGGGAGGTTCAAAATGGGGGGGTGTTTTGTATATGTATGGCTGATTCATGTTGAGGCTTGACAGAAAACAACAAAATTCTGTAAAGCAATTATCCTTCAATTAAAAACTAAATTAATTTTAAAAATCTACAGGTACTGAGGAAAGAAATGAAAAGTGTCTAAATAATTGAAGAAACATGCAGGGTTATGGTTTGGAGGGCTAAGCATAGCAATGATACAAATTCTCCCTAAACTAATCTATAGTTTTAAAGTTCTGTCAAAATCAGCAAAGTTTTTGTAGACATAGAAAAATAAATTCTAAAACTCATATCGAAAGTACAATTCCCTAAAACAGCTAACATAATTTTCAAAAAGAGGAAAATAAAGTGGGAAGGAACAATCCTCTTAATCTGATACAGTCAGGATTGTGTGTGAATTGTTTGAGGGAAACATAGGAAACAGAACAGCTAACATAATTTTCAAAAAGAGGAAAATAAAGTGGGAAGGAACAATCCTCTTAATCTGATACAGTCAGGATTGTGTGTGAATTGTTTGAGGGAAACATAGGAAACAGAATACATATAGGAAACAAATACATAGAGGAAACAGAATAAAGAACTCAGATATATAGATCCACAAATATATCCAATTTGCATTTTACTTAGCAGTCTGACATTGATATCAATTTGGTGGGTCTTATTCCAAGTATAATAGTGAAATAGTTGAAAGAATTTGAAAGATTCTGTCATTGATTTCTTCATTTGATTCTAATAACAATCAATGATATGAAACAAGGGTATATTTTGCCTACACTATGTATTCAAAGAAGAAAAATAGCATATAATAGCACTTTAGTGTTTATATTGTTGCTTTTCAGCCACTCAGTTGTGTATGACTCTGAGACACCAGGGACTACAGCAGACCAGGCTTCCCTTTCCTTCACCATCTCCCAGAGCTTGCTCAAACTCATCCATTGAATCAGCGATGTCATCCAACCATCTCTTCCTCTGTTAGCCCCTTCTTCTCCTGCCTTCCATCTCTCCCAGCATCATGGTCTCTCCCAGTGAGTCCACTCTTCCATCAGGTGACCAAAGTATTGGATCTTCAGCCTTCAGTAAATATTACATAATAGAAAAAGGCAGAAAGGGAAGAGGAACTAAAGAGCCTCTTGATGAAGGTGAAAGAGGAGAGTGAAAAAGCTTGCTTAAAACTCAACATTCAAAAAACAAAGATCATGGCATCTGGTCCCATCATTTAATGCCAAACGGATAGGAAAACAACAGAAACAGTTACAGACTATTTTCTTGGGCTCCAAAATCACTGTGGATGATGACTGCAGCCATGAAATTAAAAGATGCTTGCTCCTTCAAAGAAAAGCTGAGATACCTAAACAGTGTATTAAAAAGCAGAGACATCACATTGCTGACAAAGGTCCATATAGTCAACATGACTGAGCAACTGAACAACAATAGTAAATAAACACACTAAATAAGTTGCTGGTACTAAAGATGCCTATTTAAATGAACAAATTAGAAATTCTATTAGCTAGTAGTATTTTATTAACTAATATGAATTTCCCCTCTCTAGTATCACATTTTTAACAGAAATTTAGGTTTTCCTGTGAAACAATGCCCATTATTTAGGTATCTGTCTTAATGACCACTTTGTGTCCTTCGATATAACTCAATGAAGAGGTTTGTGTTTTTGAAGGCTTCTTAGGAACTTTCTTTCCATTTGCACTTTATCTAGTTGCTGTGAAAATTCACAGACAGTGATTCAGATCAGAGTAAATAGGAGTAGAAAATGTAGCAGGAGGAGGAAAAAGATGGACGGGTAATCGGGGGTACATGTAATCTTGCCTTTACTATAATCTTGCTTGTATTGCCTTTCACGTGAACCTTAACTTCCCTCTGTCTTAGTCTCCTCACTTCTAAAAACAGGATTGTCACTGTTTGGTCAGACTGATTTCTTGTCCTCTAGCAACTCTCTTCAGGCAGTCTCCTTACATGCAGACAGCATCTTACACTCTTTTCTAAGAACATTCTCTGGCCAAAAAAAGCATGCTCTTCCAGTATGTTGGATAAGTCGTTCACGTCTTGGAGTTAATATCTTAAGAGCAATCTACATAGAGGGAGGGATTTGCTTATCTTGGGATAAGTTTTTGCATCTGCATATGAATTTTCTATTCTTTATATGATAGCAAAATGGAAACTGTTCAGATTAAATTATGTTTAATCTCTAGCTGCCAGAAAACTAAGAGCAAAAGCATTGGTTGAGTGACTTTCCATGGGGAAGATTGTTCTAGAATTGATAGCGGAGCAATCAAAACACAGAGGACATTTCTGCTCACGTGGAGCTTACATTCTAGTTCAAAAAACAATGAGGACTTAAATAAGGGTCTATCAGATGATGATTAATGTGATTATGGTAAGTTCCACCAATTCATTTCAGGTTGCATCTCTTATAAAGGCTTTGGGGTCAGAGAGGTAGTGCTTCTAATCTTCTTCCATTTAATTAATATATGTCACTTGCTTGTCATTTAACCTTACTGGGCCTGACTTTACCATCAGAAGACCTAGGAATATTAATACATATCACAGTCATTTTTACAACTATTAAATTAATTAAATTTAAGATGCTTGCTGCTGCTGCTTAGTCACTCAGTCATGTCTGAGCCCCTGGGACCCCATGAATTGTAGCCCACCAGGCTCCTCTGTCCATGGGGATTCTCCAGGCAAGGATACTGGAGTGAGTTGCCATTTCCTTCTCCTTAAGATGCTTAGCATATTGTAACAGGATATCCTAAGTACTAAAGCAATATTTTTTAACTACCCCAGGTATTTAAAATTGCTGTATTCTTCACTTTTTAAATTTGTGGCAAAAATGCAACATAAACTTTACCATATTAACCATTTTAAGTAGGTAGTTCAATGATATATTCACATTGTTGTAAAACAGATCTCTAGAACTTTCCTATCTTGCAAAACTGAAACCATCTACCCATGAAACAACAGCTCCTTTCTTCCTCCTCTTAGCCCCTGGCAACCACCATTCTGCATCTAAAGAACTGACGTTTCAGGTATCTCGTGTAAGTGGAATCATACAGTATTTGTCTTCTTGTGACTAGCTAATTTCACTTAACATAATGTCCTCGTTTCATCTGTCTTATCACATGTGACAGCATTTCATTTTTAAACCTGAACAATATTCCATTGCTTGTAGAGACCACATTTTCTTTACCTGCACACCCACTTACAGACATTTGTGTTATTTCTATCTCTTAGCATTCGTGAATGATACCGCAATGCACACGAGCAGACAACTATTCCTTCAAGTTCCTGCTTTTAATTCTTGTGGAACTACATGGAGAAGTGAGGTTGTTGGATCATATGATCATTTTTATTTTTTTGAGGAACCTCTATGCACAAAGATTCCAACTTCTCCACTTCTTCCCCACTTAGCATTTTCTGTTTTACTAACAAAAGCCATCTTTATGAATGAGACGACATTTATTGTAACTTTGATTTGGTTTTGTCCAGCTTCCTCGATGGCAAGAGTGGTAATTAGTCTGCTTTTCAATCAGGAGACTTCAAAGACACAAATTTGAACCCTGGGTCGGGAAGATCCCCTGGAGGAGGGCATGGCAACCCACTTCAGTATTCTTGCCGGGAGAATCCCATGGACAGAGAAGCCTGGTGGGCTATGGTCTACAGGGTCCCAGAGTCTGACACAGCTGAAGCACCTTGGCACAGCCCAGCACAATGAACGGTGATGTTAACCATTTTTTTCATATGCATGTTGACCACTTGTATAACTTCTGAATAAATACCTATTCAAATCCTTTGTCCTTTTTTGATACGTTTGCTTTTGTTAAGTTATAGGAGTTCTTTATGTATTCTGGATATTAATATTGTATCAGATATGTGATTTACAAATGTTTCTTCCCATTCTGTAAGTTGCTTTTTCACCCTGTTGCTTATTTTCTTTGATGCACAGAAATTCTTAAGTTTGATGTAGTCTCCTTTATCTATATTTCCTTCTGTTTGCTGTGCTTTTAGTGTCACATCGAAGAAATCATTACCAAATTCACTGTCATGAATTTTCTTCATGCTTTCCTCCATGGCTTTTGTAATTTTAGGTCTTAAGTTTAGGTCTTTAATATATTTTGAATTAATTTTTGAGCATGGTTTAAGAATCCAACTTCAATTTTTTTGGCAAGTGGATATCTGCTTCCCTAGCACCATTTGTTGTAGAGACAGTTTTTCCCCATTGATGATGTTAGCACCCTTGTCTCAGATCATTTGACCATTTAAAAATGATGGTTTACTTCTGGATTCTCTATTCCACTCTATTGATCATTTATAAATCTGTCTTAGCCAGTATCACACTACTTTGAATTCTATGCATGCATGCTAAGTCACTTCAGTCATCTCTGACTCTTTGCGACCCTATGGACTGTAGCCCGCCAGGATCTTCAATTCATTGGATTCTCCAGGCAAGAATAGTGGAGTGGGTTGCCATTTCCTCCTCCAGGGGATCTTCCTGACCCAGGGATCAAACCTGCATCTCTTATGTCTCCTGCATTGGCAGGTGAGGTCTTTACCATTAATGCCACCTGGGAATCCCTTGATTACTGTAATTTTGTGATATGTTTTGAAATCAAGAAGTGTTGAAGCCTCCAAATTTGTCCTTATTCGCTAAGACTGTTTTGCCTATTCAGTATCCCTTGAAATTCAGTATGACTTATAGAATGGTTTTACCAGCTTCTTCTGATAACATCAATGGGATTTTGCTAGTAAAGGCTCCGAATCTATAGTCTCAAGCTAGTATTCATTTTCTACTGAGTTTGCTGCTATTACTGACCATATCATGGCTTTTCTTCCTCTAATCCTCTGTCTCAAATCAAGCTTACTATTTGTTGACAAACTTTCTGGATTTTTTGCTACCCCTGTGCTCTGGTAAAATTATTGTTCTCATCAACCAGGCCTGTGGTTTGTTTTTTCTTTCTTTTTTACACAGCCTCAAACAAGAAGACTATAAACTTGGCACTTTTCAATCTAAAGCAGGTCCTAAAGTGTCATGTGGGAGTTCAAAATGCCATTCACAAAGAATTCAAGATAAACTGAAATATGCATATTCCCAATTTTAAAAAAATTCAAAGCACATTACCTGGATGAAACAAAACACAAAACAAAGTGTCTTCAAAAGTTACTTTAGTTTTCTGGAAAGTAATCAGATTAAAATTAATATTTATAATACAAGCATAATAATTATAATGCTAACATATTTTTTTTTACATTTATAAATTTTTCTTTTCGTATCACCAGCTTTGAGGGCTTCCCTTGTGACTCAGCTGGTAAAGAATTTGCCTGGAATGTGGCAGATCGAACCTGGGTTCAATCCCTGGATTTGGAAGATTCTCTGGAGAAGGGAACGGTACCCACTCCACTATTCTGCCCTGAAGAATTCCATGGACTCACAAAGAGTTGTATACAACTGATCCAACTTTCACTTTGAGGTATAATTGATAAAGAAAAACACTATATATTTATGATGTACAAAGTGATGATTTGGTGTAGGTAAACACTGTGAAATGATCAGCACAATCAAGCTAGTTAATGCATCCATCACTTCACCATAGATGCCTTTTTCTGTGGTGAAAACACTTAAGATCTCTTACATTTCAAGTATGCAAAACAGTATCATTAAGTACAGTCACCATGCCGTAAAATACACCCAAGAACTTATTCATCTTGTAACTGGAAGTTTGTATGCTTTGACCAGTATTCCCATTTTTCCCACCCTTCAGCCCCTGGCAATCATTATTCTATTCTCTTCTTCTGTTAGACTTTTCTAGATTCCACAAATAAGTGAAATTATACAATATTTGTATTTTTATCAGCCAAACAGCAAGATAAACAGGATGACAATTAAATTAGATCTAGAAAAAAAGTAAAATGAAGGAAATTATTAAAATATACATATCAATAATTGCTGTTGTTTAATTTTACTATTATCTTAAAATATTCTATGCTATATATTATCTGTCTTTATGTAATATTTCATGCCATATTCATAAATATATAGTGATCTGATATGCATTGTTCCTTATTGGATATTAGTATAATAGAATATTTGTGTCAGTGAGTATTAAATGCTTACAATGTGCTAGTGACTATTTATTTGCATGAATAATTTCATTTAAATGTCATCACCATTTTATGAGGTAACTAATATTATTTCCAGTTCAAATGAAATGAACTGAATTATAAAAATTCACTCCAAATGAACTGAGTTATAAAAAGACAAAGAGGAAGCAATTTACTGTTAGGTACCTCCTTTATCATCTGCTAAAATAGGCTTCACTGTATACTCTTAATTCTCATGAAGAGCCTGTGAAGAGCCTCTATTTTTAAGTGAGGAAAATGATGACTAAAAACTGTAAGCAGCATTTTAAAGGTCATTGAATCTTGCTACTGAGATCCAAGTTACATCTTTCTTATTCCAAAAATTTGATAATTTTAAAGTTATATATATATTTTCTATTATTTTAAGTTTACTATTGCATTTTTGACCTTAGTATCATGTGTGATATATTTATGATTATTAAAGCAATTTAAAATAATAAAAACATTTCCTATATTACTAGAGTTTCTAATTTTCTATAAGAACACTCAACATAGGTTCTCTTGGACAGAATGAATAATCATGGATACGTGTCTTACAGAGACATGAAATTAAGTGGCTGTTCATTTATTAAAGTTATCTCGGAGATCTTCAAGGAGGAGTTGAGAAAGGAACTGGACCCTGAGGAATTGGTACAGTTCAATATGGATACTTGCTGTTGGGAGAGGAGAGAACATAAGCAATACTAATGGGATTGGTTGAAATGGGGAATAAAGAGATGGCTATAGCAGGACAATCCATAAATCAATTTATAGGCTAAGAAGAAGCTTTTATACTGTAATTAATAGTTATTCCAATTCATTGCATTGTAAATATCACTTCAGAAATGTGCCTAAATGCACATGGATTTTCACAATTCTTTCTCTATGTTGAGATTACAGATAGCCGCAAACACGAATCTATAGAGATTATTACATAATTTATTGCTCAAAAGCCCAGTCACTGGAAATTATTCAGGCTCACTGAAGGATTTCTGACACTCTTCACATTTTTAGACTTTTCTCCCCCTTCCTCTATCATGAGCAGATTCAGTCTGGAAATGGCATGGACTTGTCAAGGCAGCTCTCTTTTCCCCATTAACAAGATGAAACTTGACTAAATTTGTCAGAGTTTGAGTTCACTGAATACTCAAATTATTTGAATTATAGTTTCAGGGTTCAGTCACTGAACTCATTTTAAGTTCTGTTTTATAACTGAATGAATAAAAACAGAAAATTCGTTTTCCAAGTAAAAACATCTTTCTTTTCATGTGTTGTTTAGTCGCTAAGTCACGTCTGACTCTCTTGCAAACCTATGGTCTGTAGCCCCCAAGACTCCTCTGTCCATGGGATTTCCCAGCCAAGAAAACTGGAGTGGGCTGCCAATTCCTTCTCCAGGGGATTTTCCCAACTGAGGGATCAGATTCGAGTCTCTTATATTGGCAAGTGGATTCTTCAGCACTGAGCTACCAGGGAAGCCCAAATATGTATACATGAAGCTTGATTTGTTCTCCAACCTATGTTTTTCTTCAATTTTCTCTCCCACCAACTTTTGTACACTACAAAGGACTAGGAAAAGGAATGTATCATGTACTCTTATCATTTTAATGTTAATTTAGCACAAGACAGGGGGAAGTCTATTTTATAAGTTTTTCCATTAAACCCTCTGAACAAAAAACAGGGAGAAAGAAAAATAACCAAAAAAACAATTTACTCAGTTTAATTTGTGCCTACAGATTTGCTATCACATTAGTCTAAAATGAAAGCTTTCTCTTAAAGGTAGAATATGAACTCCGTTGGCAATTACAGAAGGCTGTGCTTCAGTGGGCAAGGCTATAAACGATTTTATTAAACTAATTTAAATACCCTGAGCTACTGCATCTATTCTCTGGCTCTGGATAGATGAGACCAAGTTCATTGGTATAAAGTCATTTTAATTATAATGTCACTCATCTCTCTGGTCCTGTGGGTGTGTTAGCAAGTCCCACCCTATGAGCATCGTGCTCTGTTCTCTGGAGTTCTCTCTTGCTGTTGTTGTTTAGTCACTGGTTGCATCCAGCTTTGTGACCCCGTGGCTATAGCCATGGGATTTCCCAGGCAAGAATCCTGGAGTGGGTGGCCAGGCCCTCCTCCAGGGGATTTTCCTGACCCAGGGATCGAACCCTAGTCTCCTACACTGGCAGGTGGTTCTTCACCACCGAGCCACCGCCAGGGAAGCCTGGAGTTCTCTTTAGCTGCCTCCAAATTGGATGACCTTCAACCATGCTACACGTTTTGGGGGCAGCTCCACAAACGTAGCTTGAATCTTCTAGAGAGTTCTAATGATTTGGGGATGGGTTGAGATTGGGGAAGATTAGATATTAACGTGCTGTCAGCCAGTGTTTATTTTAGACTCTGCTTCTCCCTTCACTTTCGAAAGTCTTAGGTTAGCTCCCAGCATCTTGCTCCCAAACGGTTACATGAAATCCTCTCTTTTGAGCTGCATATTTCTTTAATCTATCTATAGTCAGCCTGAAAAGACATTTTTCTAAACCAGAGATTCTGTCAGATTATGTAATACACAAAATTAAATCAAAACAAGACAAAAAGTACTAACTTTTTGACCAAAATTATGACCTCCCATTTAGCTGTAGGATAACATGATTTCATAATTCAGTTTGTCTACATTTTGAACTTTTTATCCAAGAACACCATTGCTCAGTCCCTGTAACTAAGGTGTACTAAATGCAATAAACTCAATTTGTTCTTCTTCTATGATGCCCTGAAGGTTCACACTTTCCAAAACTTTGCTCAGCTCTCTCTAATGTGGTCCCATGGCTAATGACTATCTTTTAATCAGCAGTTTAAAGGACAAATCCCCAAGGCTAATAAATTCTTTGGAGTTAAAAGGTTATAAGCATCCTTTCTATCCTGCTATTTCCTCTGCTTCTCCACCATGGAACATAATCACAAGACTTCAAAGTAACTAAGTCTAAATTTGTCTCCTCCTTAAACATTCTTGTGTGTATAATGCCAAGGAATGCAATAGATATATATGTATCTAGATACAGTAGGTAATTGATTAAATTTATGGAGGAACTACTTTCTAATTAAAGGAAACAAGAAATGAAAGTAGTGAGCTTAAGAATTAAATGAGAGTACAGTGAAAAAACAGGCACAGGCCTTCAAAATACTTATCTTGATTAGTTAAAAATTCAGCCTGATTAGAAAAAGTATCTGCCTTTAGAAATTAGGTAATAAAATATGCTGTTTCATCAGAAAATTATGCACAAATTCAGCTGCTTCAATATGCGGTTTGCCCATTTAATTACACAGAAGGCAGAGGGAGGAACACATCTGGGTCTATAAATTATGAAATGGGATGAACCACAAATTCATCTTTATTAAAATGATTAAGCATTATCTCACATACAAATCTCCACCAATACTATCCAATAATCTGTTCATTTCTGTGCTTTTTGACAATAATCTGCCATCTGCCAAAATGTGATAATCTAGCAGCTAAGTCATGCAAGATAACATGAAATCTATGTAGGTAAGGCAATCCCTCTAATTTATCACCTCTTTGCATGAAAAATAGCACACAATTCATGATGGGAGGAGTGTTATACTGGTGTGTTTCCAAATAATCAGTAGTGAAGAATCTGCCTGCAATGCAGGAGACATGGATTCAACCCCTGGGTTGGGACGATCCCTTGAGGAGGGCATGGCGACCCACTCCAATATTCTTGACTGGACAATTACATGGATAGAGGAGCCTGGCAGGCTACAGTCCATGGTGTCGCAAAGAGTAGGACATGACTGAGTGATTAACCCACAAGGAGAGAACAGGTTTTGATCTGATGTGTCCCAACTGTGTCTAGTACGAGTTGTAATGAGTAAGTTAAATAACATACTAAACATACTAATCTAGTAATACTTATGGATTCCTAAAAGTTTGTATTGTCTCAGTTCAGTTGCTCAGTCGTGTCCGACTCTGCGACCTCATGGACTGCAGCATGCCAGGCCTCCCTGTCCATCACCAACTCCCAAAGTTTACTCAAACTCATGTCTATTGAATCGGTGATGCCATCCAACCATCTCATCCTCTGTCATCCCCTTCTCCTCCTGCCCTCAATCTTTCCCAGCATCAGGGTCTTTTCAAATGAGTCAGTTCTTTGCATGAGGTGACCAAGTATTGGGGTTTCACCTTCAGCATTGTATTGTCTAGGATAACGAAATTAAGCACCAATAACAAACATTGAGATTACTAACTACAAAATTTGACATTAAAGCAAACTAAAAAAAAAAAAAATCCAGCTACCATCTTTTACATTTGAATACTGAAAACACAAGAAATATCCAATATCAAAATAACTTAGCAAGATTTAGATTAAGAAAAAAACAAGAAAATGATTCATGGAAAAGTCAATGTTTTTTCTTCTTATTTTCTCATTCCTTCAGGTTCTTTTTATGTTTTTGGACTGTAGGAAACATTATCACAAACCATTCCTTGCTTATGAATTGGGGTATTGGGAAAATACAGACTTAATCTCTACTGGTTTCTTTCCTCTTTGTAAAAATGAGTATAGTGGTACTTATTCTTAAAATGTTGACAAGGGATCAAAGATATGTGCAGCACATATTTGGGGAATGCATAGAAGGTACAAAACAAATGTGAGTTAATTCCTGGTCTATTTCTGAAAGTAACAATATAGTTGAAAAAGAGTTTGCATACCCCAGAGTCAAATTTCTTTATGACTTATTGGCTGTCTGAACTTGGGAAATTATCTTTATCTGACAGATGTTCTGATTCTTTCTCTGTAAAGCAGATAAAATAATGTTTATTTTAAAGGGTTGCTGAAAGATTGAAGTGAATGCAA
Organism: Muntiacus reevesi; assembly: GCF_963930625.1. Classification (NCBI taxonomy): domain Eukaryota; kingdom Metazoa; phylum Chordata; class Mammalia; order Artiodactyla; family Cervidae; genus Muntiacus; species Muntiacus reevesi. The sequence continues at coordinate 19,173,542 of NC_089253.1, forward strand.
TTTATGAAGGCTTCTCATAACATACATTGCCCAAAGTAGGTAAGCTTGTTCCCTTCCTGTTCCTTTCTCAGCCTTCCTTTCTTTCAACCAAAATGTCTATATGTTAACAATAAGTGCATGGATCCCATGAGGGTGCAAGGAGCAATATTTATATTAATTTTGCTATTTTTAGTGTCATCAAATTGGGTAAAAGTAGCTCTCAGATCATCAGGCTAGACCTCTGATCTACCATTTGGAAATTTTAAAACTATTTTATATGCACATCTTTGGTTTCAATGTGAATATCCCATCTGGAAATTTATTTTTGTTGAATCAAATATGTATTAAAAAGTATATGTGTCAAGGATCCCTGCAACTGAGGCTAGCAGCTTATTTGCTTAAAATGGCTTAAACAGGGCATGGCATTTCTTATACAGTGATTTATTCTCTGGAATTAAAAAGAAGTGAATGTAAATAAAGTCAATAGAGGGATTTAGCCTCTGCAATGATTCACTGACAAGTCCTGGTTGAATTTGAACCTATGCTTCCTGTTGTATTGTTTTGGTTCTGTATTGCAAGACAGGCTCATTAAATTGAGTCTCTGAAGGCTTTGTTCCTGTAAAACCTTTAGAAAATATAGCAAATCAAAAGCAAATGCACAACTGGCAAACAAAAACTATAGCAAATGGAACTAACTATGACAGAACAAAATCCAAATCCCCTGCCTATTAAGAGATAGATGAGGATAGACGCTGAAATTAAGCATTTACTTTTCTAAGATAGTACAAAGGAGAAAAATTGCAATTATGTTCTAAGATATTTGGAAACTTGTATGTTGGAAGAATTTATCTGTGATATTACCATCATTTGTTGCATTTATTACTAGGGACACTTTTGTACTGGTTAGCTATTGAGAAATCCTCAGACACTGGAATAAAAGAGGAAAAAAAACTAAGAAATTACAGAAGGGAAATAAGATTCTGAATCAAAGCAATATGAGGCCAGTTAATGGCACCAATAACAAACTGGACAGGAGAACATGGGGTCTTAATACCAATCCTCTATTGACTAATCAAGTGACTCTAGGCAATCTACACTCTCTATTTTCTCAAGTTTGTATGCAATTTATTATACTTGAGATATACATTCCCTCTAGCTTTAAATAAATGCAATTTTATTTGATAAATATAAAACATTTGCTGTGAAAAGTATTTTGATAGGTACTAGAAGGGAGTGCAATGATCTATGTAGTTCTTGTTCTCCAATTTCTCTCAACCTAAAGCAAGAAGAGAATACTTAGAGGTAATTAAATTACAATTAAACTTGTATTTATGAAAATAGGATAAAGACCTATTTTCATAAATTCAACTGTACTCTTTGAATACAGTGTAAGATGCCAAGAAAAGAGAGCTCTGACATGTGGGAAAAGGATGAATAGTTAGAGACCTCAGGATTGAGGGGAAAAGTGGCAGGCAGGGTGTCCTATGACAACCCCCAAAGATAAGACACCCATTTCACTAAAGGAGTCCTTAACATGCTAACCTTACCTCTTTGGCCATGAGCACTGAATAAATTATGTATTCCTTTTTCTTCATACTTACCCGATAAGTATACTTAACCTTATACTTATTCACTTAGTTATGGAATACTGATAGATACACTGCTATTCCCTTTTCCCTCCTCTGTTTTTTGTGCTCCTTCTGTATGTTTGTGTTTCTTACCTACTCTAGCTCTAAACTAGGAAAACAATTAAGCCAATCAAGCTTCAAATCAAACTTTGGAGTTGGTCTTTAAGTTAACACACAGGTCAGCAGACTGCAATAGATGCAGATGGTGGATCCTTGAGGAAAATGGGTAGTCCTTGTCTTCAGAGAGATATCTGATTCACTTACATAAATGATTCCAATATCAAGCAAATTAAATACTGTAAAAGAGGAACAAGCAGAGTTGTGTGTTGAAAGAAAAGACTGAGAACAAATCTCTTTGGGATCATAAGAAAAGGTATCTTGGAAGGATATTATTTGAGATAGACTTTGAACGATAGGAAGAAATTTGACAGATTATGGCAGCAATGAGACAGCATAAATAAAATAATGTAAGTGAAGATAGGGAGGTGGGGGTTTATAATCACAATAAAGAAACAGTATGTCAAACAATTTGGCTACTAATAGAGGAGTAGAGAATAGAGGGGAGATAATACGTGAGAGGAAGGAGATTCCAGTATTTGGCCAAGAGTGTGTTTACTATTAAATATTTCATGGGAATCACGTAAACACTGAAGCGACTTGACCATGCGCACCTGTGCACGCACACACACGCACACCATCATTACGTTCCTGCCAAGATGATGCAGCTGCAGTTCATAAGAAGTAGGCGAATGGAAAAGATATCAGCGGGGCAAATCCAGTTAAAGGGCTACTTAAGATCCTGCGGAGATATCAAAGGTCTGAACTAAGGTATTAAAAGTGGTCATGTGACAAAAGGATACTTTTCTTAAAAAAAAAAAGAGTTTGGAGCCTTCATAGTTTGGAAAATTCAGCAGAAATAGAGATGAAAGGAAAGAGTATTCAGTTTAAATACAAAGAGTTTAAAGCATTTACAACTCCCACAAAAGACTGAAGCAGTAAAAAGCCAGAGCATGAGAAAGCCTCGAAGAAGCATTTATTCTAACTAGTATTTATTTCGCATCCAGTACAGCCCTCCCCACCCCATGGCTGAAAACCTCTCTGTAGAATATAAAGCCATTGAGAACTGAAGAGGCAGAAACAAATAATAACACAAAAACAAATCTCTCCTGACCTTCACGACAAAACCTTAGCTACAAACAGGCTAAGTTAGAGCACAGAAGTCAATCACGTCAACAGGCAACAGAGCAATTTTAGCATGCTTTATTTTTGTTGAAATAATTTCAAAATTGATTAAACAGCCCAACTTACAGTTGCATTTATTTTATACTAGTATGATTACTGAATCAAAAGAAATTAAAATGTATCTATTTTAGCATTATTTTTTATTTCTCCAGGTTCTCAAATTCCTTGCTCATGTCTTTATGTGGGCATATTTTATGGTTAAAGTTACAGTGCCTATACTTTCTATATTCTATTTTTCATGCATATAAATTATATATGGTTTTCATGTTGCATTGTGGGTTATGCATTTATATTTTACGTTTCTGTGCAATACTTTATTGATTAAATTTGTCAAAAAATATAGAATTATTCAGTGGTTGAAGTGTTAGGCTCTTTTTAGATTTTGATGATCAGAGTTGATAGTGTGATGAGCATCAGTCTGTGTGTGCCACAAGCCTCTATTCTAAATCATGTCAATTGATCCCAGGCATCTTCCTATCTTTCAGGCTAGGCTGTTAACTCCTGCTGAGAAGACATCTTGCATTATTTCCCACTGCATCTGTTGAAACTTGCATCTATTAAACCCCCCAAGTACATGTTTGTATAATATGCTTTTTCCTTTTCATCATTTATTAGCATAGGGAGAAGAGACAGAAGCATGAAGGGAAGTGAACATTTGTATGGGTAGCCGAATAAGGTCAAAATGTGGCAATTTACTAAAATGTGGCAATTTATTGCACAAGTATGAGTCCAAAAACATTTAATTGCCAGCAACTATGTGACAACATTATGGTGGGAACTTGAAATTTAAAAAGTGGTTCTCAAAGAACATACAAACCAATTAATATTTCTTTTTATTTCCCTTCTTCCTAACAGTCACTGATACCTTTCGAGAGGTTTACTGCATTCTCATTAGATAAACAGGGTGGAGGTAAGCAAATACACAGGCATCCCATGAATATGTGGCATAATATATGCCCTACTTAATTTGGGGGCAGGTATATCCAGATAAGTTAATTGGACACTCCCTATCTGGAATTTGAATATTGAACAAAGTATAGAACATTTACAAAGGATTGAGTACATTCATTCCAGTAAGAGGCATTGCCCTGATTCTCCAGCTATAAGACTTGTTTCTTTTCCTTTCCTTGCCTTCCAGGTTTCTGCAACAGCCTTTGTTCCAGTCCATTCCCAAGCTTGTCTTTCCTATCCTTTCCTTGACACTGTAAACTCCTGATATTCATGTCAATGTATGACAAAACCCACTGAAATGTTGTGAAGTGATTGGCCTCCAACTAATAAAATAATATTTAAAAAAATAAATAAATTAAAAAAAAAAAGAAAGTTAAGAGGAAAAAAAAAAATCAATAAACTCCCTTGGTTTAACTTGTTCAGGATAATTTGGTTTGCTGGGAACCAAAGAGGTCTACTGACCTCAAAGAAAAAAAGCTGCTCAGTGGTACAAGTTTACACATGGAACCACAAGAGGGATACCTAACCCAGTTCAGAGAGGAGTCGTAACCTTGCCAAGCTGGACAGTCCATTTCAAAATATTTGCTAATATATATGTGAAATACATATAATTGCTTTCATTAGCTTGTTTATTCATTGCACTTTCTTCTGAAAGCATTGTGGAAATCGACCTAGCTTTTAACAGAGCGGGAGAAGAAATATGTCCAGAATATAAGCTGACTTGGAGAATTAAGTGGAACCAGAAGTCACAGAACCTTCCAGAGCACATTGAGCAACTCTGATTTAAACGGAACCAGAAGTCACAGAACCTTTCAGAGACCCCCGAGCAGACTCTGAATTAAATGGAAACAGAACTCACCGGGCGGATTCGGACTGACAGCATCTTCAGAAGTCCACCATGCACCTTTGCCCTGTTAGTCTTGGTCCCCACGGGTGGTCACCGCTCCTGTTCTGGGCTGCCCTCGCCCATCCTCACAGCCTGGCTGCTCTGAGCCTGCAACGCGGAGGTTGCAGACGCCAAACTGATTTGTGTTGCTGCCTCTCCTGGTAGCGAGGGTGGGGCCAACTCCTCCTCCTTCTGGACCACCCACAGGTCTGCCCACTCGTATCACCTGGGTCTTGTTAAAGTGCAGCATTTTAGGCCTTTGGGGGTGGATTGTTAGTGAATCTGCGTTTGACAAGGTTTTTCAAATATCTGTAGCTACTTATAGTCAGGAAATCAATCCTGAATATTCACTGCAAAGACTGATGCTGAAGCTGAAGCTCCAATACTTTAGCCATCTGATGCGAAGAACTGACTCCTTAGAAAAGACCCTGATGCTGGGAAAGATTGAAGACAGGAGGAGAAGGGGACAGAGTTGGATGGCATCACCAACTGGATGGACGAGGGTTTGAGCAAGCTCTGGGAGTTGATGATGGACAGGGAAGCCTCGAGTGCTTCAGTCCATGGGGTCTCAAAGAGTCATGACTGAGTGACTGAACGGAGCTGATATACATTTTAGGTTGCTCCTTTCTTAAATTCTATTTCCAATATCTTTTCAAGTTGGTAAGTGTAATTCAACACTTTTTTTTTTATGTAGAATTATGGTACTATGGACACAACTGAGAGACTGAACAACAAATAGCTACATAACAAATCACTCGAAATCATAGATGCTAACTAAAAACAGTAAACATTGATGCTCTCACACTCTTTCTGAGGGTCAGGGAACAGCTTTGCTGGATGGCTCCACCTTAGTCCTTCCCAAGGCTGTAGTAAGATCTGGGCAAGGCTTTTCTGAAGACTTAACGCTGGTATGGCCAAAGGTGACAGCTCCTCACTGTGGGGCCTCTCCACCCCATGGGACAACTCGGGTGCCCTTACAATGTGGCAGCTGGGGCCCCACAGCGAGTGGTCTGCGAGAGTCAGCAGGAAGTCCCAGCACCTCTAAAGTCACCTGTTTCACAGGTTGGCCTCATTCAGGCTGGGCGGGAGAACCAGGGCCGTGACTGCCCATGAGCAGGCTTATTGGACCAACCTCAGAATGCCGACCATTACATACCCGTTATGGCTGAGGAAGCATTAACTTCTCCCAGTGCTCCCACTACCAGTGCATGGGGGCTGGGAAGGTTTTTGAGATTCACTGGCGTTGGTGGCACAGGGGCTTCAGAGCAACAGACTGCTTGCACTGGCCAGTCCTGGAAAAGTCTAGCTTGTCCCCTGCAGATGACCATTGAAAGAATACACTACAACTCTCAGACCCACTGGCAAGTGGGGCTATTTGAGGGGTGTGTGTGTGGGCTGTGAGTGCCACTTCCTTAACAAGGAGTTGAAACATCTTACTCTCCCACCAGCATCTCCATTCCCCCACATCCTGTCAGCACTTGGTTTTGTCCAATTTCTATTTTTTAACCCCTTTGGTGGATGTGAAATGAATCTCAGGGTTTTCATGGGCATTTCCAAGATTACTAATAAAACTTATTAGCCGTTTAGAGTTCCTTTGCGTGAAATGCCCATTTTTCTTCTACACTATTTCTTTTTTGACCACTGTCATCCTTCATATATTTTGGATATTAATCCTTTGCAGTTACATGTGCTAAAAACAAACAAACAAACAAACAAAAACTTCTAATGCTGGGTAAAACTACCAGATGCTGGGGGAGATGTAAATGGCTGTTTAACTCTTCCCACTATGAGTATTCAAGCCCTAAATGGTGATTACTTGGGCTCACTCAAAAGCCATAGCCTTGGAGCAGACTTTCCTTTATGAAAAATTAGTAATGGAATAAGGTTCTGCTACAGAATAACCAAGGACAGTCCCTTGGAAGATATTGCTTCATTGTACAGAAGAATTTTAAACACTCTCTAAATTATGATAATTTAAGGAAAACAGGTAGTCCTTGCCAGTGAAAGTTGTGTGTAGGTGTAGCTATGTCAAATGTTGTTTGTTGCTTAGCAAAAGTGGCCTTTCTCCTTCATGTGAGTTGGGGAGACCCTTTGTTGGGATGTGCAGAGGTGGTCCCATGTAGGAGAAATGAACCCGGATCCCTGGGTAGGGAAGACTCACTCCTGCACCTCAGGAGGCTTGGGGCCGGGTGCGTCTCCAGACGGCCCACCGGGCACTGTGCTAAGCATGAGCGGGAAAAGGCCGAGATGCACTGTGCTTAGGCGCTCAGTCACGTCCAGCGCTTTGTGACCCCATGGACTGTGGCCCACCAGGCTCCTCTGTCCAGCTGGACTGGGTTGCCATGCTCTCCTTCAGGGGATCTTCCCAACACAGGGATCGAACTCAGGTCTCCCATATTGCCGGATGATTCTTTACCATCTGAACCATCAGGGAAGCTGAAAAACACTGGAGTGGGTAGCTTATCCCTTCTCCAGGGGATCCTCCCAACCCAAGAATTGAACCAGGTCTCCTGCATTGCAGGTTGATTCATTACCAGCTCAGCTACCAGGGAAGCTTCCCTGATGGCCCTTATGGCAAAGAATTCCTCTGTTACTCCCCAATAAACTGAATTTTGCTGGCCACTGGCATAACCTTTAACTCTTTGCTCATTAATAGGCTGAGCATGTGAGTGTGATCTAAAAAAGAAGCACCCTCAGAGCTCAGAGGGATGCTGTTGGGATGATGGGAAGAAATGAGCTAAATCAATAGGAGTTTTGTAAGAACTATGAAAAAATTTCCTGCCCTCAGAATGTGCAGAACCATCTGTAACCTCACATGGCAGAGATCCAAGTCACAGCGTTAGTGGACTGGTCACACTTCCGGTTTTCTCACTTTTCTTGGCTCCTTACAGCAGGATCCATCTTCTTTGAACTAAGTCTGTAGTGTTCCTGCCCAAGTAGGATGGTTGGGGGAGACTCTGGGAAATAAGGGAACTTCCTGTCACTGGGGGCAGGTGGGTGCTCAAGCAATAAACGGAATAAAAATGAGGTAATTGTGTTTGTACTCCAAGCTAGTAACGTGGATCATTCCAGATACACAATTCATTTCTACCAAGTGAATCATGACCCTTATGGGCTTTCTCTAAACTTCTCAAATGTAGTCCCACAATACCTGCTTAAGTTAAGTGCAGTGTTTCTGGGAACATAAGCAGCAAAGTACACAGCCTATCCTATCTCTGAGAAAAACAGACCTGGAGGGTTGTAATGAGAATTTTGAGAAAGGAAATCTGCAAAAAACAAAAAGTGACTTTGTCAGTTTTATTTAAAATTTTAATTTATTTTTCATGCTGAGATGAAGGCCCTTGTTAACCATACTGAGGATTAAGAGGGCTGTCTTAATGCGGCTGCACAGAACGGGGGAGCTGTGAGAGAGTGACTCTGTAACTTTCCAATTAAAGCTGCCCATTAAGCAACTGGTGAGCCTGACTTTTTAAGAGCACTAGAATCATCACATCCATTTAACTTAAAAAAATATGTAAAATATGGTGACTACAACAGCTCATAATACTACATTATACAATTGAATTTTTCCAAAAGAGTAGAACTGTTTCACCAGAGGGAAAAAAATATGTGAGTGATGGACGTGTTAATTCACTAGATGGTGGAAATTCTTTCACAACATCTACATATATCAAATCATCATACTGTACACTTTAAATATTTTATGATTTTATTTGTCAGTTACACCTCAATAAATTGGGATAAAAGCCACAAATGAATTCAAACAATAAGATAAAATAACTGTATACCACTTCTCCATTCTCACACTTTCTCCATAGCATGACAAAAAAAGATAAAAGTTAAGTTTTCTTAAATTTTAAAGTATTCTGTTTAATTAAGGAATGACTTTAAAGAGTGCAAAAAATGAGCATGATCTTCAAAACTGTCCTTTTTTGAAAACGGTATGGCTAATTCTGAAAAGAAATTATACTGCTCTTGATAGTTTATTACTAGAATGAGATACCAATGACCCTGGGGAAGGAGAACAAGTTTTGATGTCAGAAAAAAATAAATTCTGACCTTCACTTAGCAGTTAAAATCAATGGTACCCTAGTCAAACTGTAAGACTTCTCAGAGTTTTGTTTTCCTCATCAGCCAAATGGGGACAATAATAACCTCAATATAGGGCTTTTGTTACAAATGGAGAAAATGAGCATTAAGTGCCCAGCAACTGTTGAATAATACAAAGCAGCAACTATTATTTGAAGACTTACTTCTTCAAATAAGTTTGTCTGAATAGAGATTTGTACCTTCCTTTGAGACAGTGTAGGCCAGAGGATTTGAATTACCTCTTCCAGTAATGTAGAAACATTTTAGACACTCAGTCCCTGAACTTTGAATATCTCCTAGGACCCAAATCTAAGCTATACATTTAAATGTTCCTTTAGTAATGTGTTCCAGGGTTTTACTTGCATTTTTGCTGAAAAACCCAAAGCCAGGTATTTAAATCTGCCTTGGAATCCATGTTATCTGCCTTGGAATCCATGTTAAATATTATAAATTTTACCTTAAATGTTTTATAAATGGGATCAAACTAGAATCCATAGTGAGGTGCTTGTCAAATCCAAATTTCTGGGGAAAAAAGTGATATCTTTGCTATTTTCCATGTTCTTCAGTAGACTGCATAGTATGCAACTTACACAAGTTATTTTACTCTAATTTTACCTATTTTTTGTACTTTAGTACACATTTTTCTACAAATTAAGTGAAACATTGTAAATGACATCTGAAACTCTTTATAAGTAAGTCATGTCAGTTGCTCAGTTGTGTCCAACCCTTTGTGACCCTATGGACTGAAGCACGCCAGGCTTCCCTGTCCATCACCAACTCCCAGAGCTTGCTCAGTCTCATGTCCATCTAGTCAAAGATGCCATCCAACCATCTCATCCTCTATTGTTCCCTTCTCCTCCTTATAAGGAAGTACCTAACCTTCTTATAAGGAAGTACCTAACCTTGTAAGGAAGTACCTAGCGTCATTAAGGAGAAAATATGTGAGAGAGCCAAGAGAGCTGTGAATATCAAATAATGACCTGTATTGGTTGGAGAGGCTAAGCTGAAAAGTTCTGACTCAGAGCTCCCAATTTCATCATATGAATAGTATACATTAAACATTTATCATGTTCCAAATAGGTTTATAAGCACTTTAATGTAAACTTTCACTTAATTAACTCAAAACTCTGTAACAGAGATCGAGATTCAAAGTGTTTATTTGTCTATGTTCTTAATCACTCATTCTGCTGCTTTTCCACTTTGCTACATTTGTTTAGTCACTCAAATCATCTGTTTGTGATCTTGTAAGTTCCAGTTTCCTTGCTACACGCAGGACCTAAAGAGATAAGATCTACAGTTGATACTTGAACACCGGGAGTTTGAGAGGCACAAATCCACTTATATGTGGATTTTTCTCAATAATAAATACTGTGGTATCACAAGACTCATGATTGGTTGAATCTGTGGATGCAACAGATTACACAGTTGCCAACCTTTGTCAAAACTCACCTACCTGCTTACTCAAATTGGGTGCAATGCATATTGTCAACCAGGAATTCAAGGGTTAGAAAACAATTAGGATATCAGCAGTTTTCACCAAATAAAACAGTGTTGGTGAAGGCCATTGTCCAGCACGGACCTTGAAATAATTCCTTCATGAAATTGCTTACTATGTCAACCTACAAGGTTTGCAGGTCTTCTGACAAGGAACTCTGTCTCTAGATATTGACAAAGACCACTAACTAGGGCAAGCAAATCAGGGTGAGTACCATGAAATTATTTGCTCCACAGGGACTTTTATTTAAATACTGCCAAGATAAATATATGAAATGGAATTTCCAGGAAGGCAACCAAACTGTGGGCAGACCAAGCTGACTCCTCTTGTGATGAGGAACACAAAGATGAATGCAATTACTGAAACTTTGATATGTTAATTGACTCATCTCAGGAATTCTCACTGAAAAAACTGCCAGCTTTTTCAGGGCAAAAATAGTGTCTCTTTTATCTTTGTAAACACTCCTCTATGGGAAGGGCCATTGAAAGAGATATAGCTGCTCAGGTTAGGCATTGTCTGGAATGGGAACTCGTGTGTATTGTCCATATTGAATACTAAATTACTAATAATCTAGAAAATGAAAAAATGTTTCCTGTAATAATTATTATTAAGCACATATGAGTGAAATATTAAACTTAAGATAGATTGAATTGTCCTTAAAAGATCCATAGTGTGAGTGAAGACGGAGGTTAAAAAAAGGAAGTTCACATTAGGAATGACTGAAAAAACATTGCATTAACTCTGACTAAAGTATTTATGATTGAAATACTCTTTTTTCCTACTCTCTGAAGATATAGCTCTTCCTGCTCTCTGAAGATACAGCTCTTCCTTTCGACAAGTTTTAATCTAAGAAGATGACGTGTTTTTTTGTAAAAGGTACTGCAGTGGTTAATCATAGGTCTTTGCTATATACTCAAACTTAAGGAAACAAATAGCCAAAAAGTAGCATTTTCTTTAAAATCATGTGAGTGACTCTAACCTCTAGTAATATCCAATGATATTGTGATCTCATTTCATATATATCTAAAGGGAAATAAAATCCCACAAAAGTTTAATTAACACTTCTATGCCTTTTTGAAGTTCTTAGATGAAAGCTACTAGCAGAGTATAAAGTATTATAATTATAATCCTAAAAATGTAAATTTTAATATGCTTTTCTGTGGTTAAAGGTTTAAGATTTGAGATTGTGTAATACCACACATCAGAAGGCCTGGCTATGATCAGGCACAAAGAGACAGTTCAAGTAAAACTGGTCACACTGATTCTAAGTTTAATTAATAATGGGATTTATGAAAAATTACAAAAATCATGAAACGTCTTTTTGTGCTGAACTCCAAAAAATGCCATTTGATGTGACTGTCTCAGAGCTCTATGTGACTTACACTGGAATAAGAACAAGAAGGTGAGGAAGAGGAATACTGATTGTTTGGAATTATATACACTCCCTACAAATAAATAACTAATTTAAATTAAAATGGTACTAAAAATGAATCTTTATTAGGTAGCAAAAGTTTTTTTTATTGATTCTGGAGATTATGTGAAGGCAAAACTTTATGGATTTATGATTTTTAAAAGTTACATTTCAATAAGCATTTATCGAAAGCTGTTAGTGAGCACTCTGCTAGGTACTAAAAGGAATATATATTTCTAGTTAAAACTTCATTACTTTAAATTTGAAGGAAATTAGAATTTATCAAGCCCTAGAATTTATCATGTATTAACTATAGCAATTGCTAGTTAATAGTTGCTATACCAATTTAAGACATATTATATTTCTTACTGTAATATTTCTTTGACTCGGTGGATCACAACACAACTGTGGAATATTCTTAATGATTGAGGATACTAGACCACACTACCTCCTTCCTGATAAACCTGTATACAAGACAAGAAGCAACAGTTAGAACCAGACATGGAATAACAGACTGGTTCCAAATTGGGAAAGGAGAACTTCAAGGTTGTATATTGTCACCCTGCTTATTTAACTTATATGCGGAGTACATCATGCAAAATGCCAGGCTGGATAAAGTACAAGCTGGAATCAAGATTGCTGGGAGAAATATCAATAACTTCATACATGCAAATGATATCACTTTATTGCCAGAAAGTGAAGAGGAACTAAAGAGCCTCTTGATGAAGGTGAAAGAGGAGAGTGAAAAAGCTGGCTTAAAACTCAACATTCAAAAAACTAAGATCATGGCATCTGGCCCCATCACTTCATGACACATAGATGGGGATAATGTGGAAACAGTGTTAGATTTCATTTTCTTGGGCTCCAAAATCACTGCAGACAGTGAATGCAGCCACAAATTTTTAAAAGACGCTTGCTCCTTGGAAGAATAGCAATGACAAACCTAGACAGTGTATTAAAAAGCGGAACAATCACCCTGCTGACAAAGGTCTGTATAATCAAAGTTGTGGTTTTTTTCAGTAGTCATATATGGATGTGAGAGTTGGACCATAAACAAGGCTGAAAACTGAAGAATTGATGCTTTTGAACTGTGGTGCCAGAGAAGACTTTTGAGAGTCTCTTGGACAGCAAAGAGATTAAACCAATCAATCCTAAAGGAAATCAACCTTGAATATTCATTGGAAGGCCTGATGCTGAAGCTGAAGTTCCAATAGTTTGGCCATCTGATATGAACTGGTGACTCATTGGAAAAGACCCTGATTCTGGGATAGATTGAGGGCAAGAGAAGAGGGTGACAGAGGATGAGATGGCTGGATAGGCACAACTGACTCCATGGACATGAGTCCATTGAAATGTAACCCCGGGAGATAGTGAAAGACAGGAAAGCCTGGTGTGCTGCAGTCCATGGGGTCGCAGAGAGTCAGACACAACTTAGTGACGGAACAACAACAATATTTCTGTCTCATAATTTTAAAGCCCCCTACATTGTATATAATTTAATACAAAATTCCTCTGAGTCCTTTTAAAAAAGAGAAAAAAGGAAGAGCTATTTCTCTCTCTCTCAGAAAATTATTTCTATCTTTCTTAATATAGATGAGTAAGTCATGTTTGAGGATTAGGGCATCATTCACAGAATTTGGAGACAGATAACCTGAATTGGAATCCAAGATTCAATATTTAGTTGCTCTTAATAATGTTTCTGAAGATACTTTTTCTCTGTGCTTTAGTGCTCTCATTTGTAAAATGAGGATAATAATAATGCATATAATTTAATAACTATTAGATGAGTTTACTCATGAAAAGTAATTAGAGTAGTACTTTCCACACTGTATGTTTCCAGCAAATAATTATTTTAATTCATATTTAACTATTAAAATTATTGGGTTTTTAAAGGGATAAAACCTATTTTCTGTGATGTAATATGTAAAATATAAAGGCATTTAGACATTTTTTGAGAGAGTCAGTGAGCAAGTGAACATAAGTACTAAGGAATGCTCAGCTCATGCAATAGAAATTCAATTTTAAACCTATAAAGGTTAGTTCATAAACATTAAAATAAATGTAGACTGCATAAATTAAAACTCATGGAGAATCTCCCTCAGGTTATTAGGATGGCACAGTAGCAGTTCCTGGACAATTAAATTTGGTGATTGAGGAGGAGCACTTTATATGAAAGTGGATTTATAATAAACTTTCTCTGCAAGTGAATGTCTTCTAGAAATTAATTTACTCTGTTTCGGATGGTCAAGTTGAGAGAACAAAATAATTAAGGTCCTTAAGCATGAATGTTAGTAACTTATACTTAGGTGGGAATGGGGAAAACTGTAAAGGGGACTGAAGGTAAGGAATTATGAACTAGGAGGGTGGATTAGAGGCAGGTTGTAATGAGTCATATTTAGATGATCTTGTAGTTGCTGAGGAACGGCTGGTAGTTTCTGATTGAGAAATTATGTGACACAGATTTGTGACTTAGACAGCAGAAGCCAGGAGAGTTGCCAAGGTGATTGGAGGGAGGGAAGAGATCAGGAGAAGGAGAAGTCAGGAGTTGTGGCACTAGACTAAATGATTGATAATCAAGGCCAGATCTCATACTGCAGCAATTGGAATGAAAATGAAAACATGAATTTAACAGAAATGAACAAAGGTCATGGATAAACAAATATATACTCTCTTCAAAGAAGTCCTAATTTTTCCAAGACATCTAAGAGGTTCTAATTTTTCTAAGAAGTCTTATAACTTGTAGGACTTAGGAAGATGCAGGGACAGTTCCTGGAAGCAAAGCCTTGAAAGTGTGAGGCTCCCCTTAGATTGTGCTCCCGAGGGATTTTAACTCTCAGGTTGATCTACACTTAGCTTCCAGTATGTTACTTTTGAAAGAAAATGTTCAAATCCTAAATCTAAGGTTTTTAAGACTCACTCTTCTGGTCTTCTTAGTCCTCTGGCTCATCTTCTTGGCTTTTAAATGCAGCAGATTTTGAAAACTCTGCCCTGAACCATTGTACCTTCTTGGTCTATACTTCTGCTTTCTGAGCTATCTCTTCCATACCTAAAATCTCCATACCCATCTTTACACAGAAACACATGTATATGTTCTACCCAACTTCCTCTGAGTCTAGGAGGCTTGCATTCAATTGCCTATTTGACATATACTCTTCCCCACCTCCTTCTCAGGCTTCAGATAAAATTTTACCTCCTCAGTGTTGCCTATGTGACCATCATTTATGCAAGGTTCCTCTGATATTCTCTTCTCTAAAGTTATTATTCTTTCTTTCAAGTTATACTAGAATTTGTAAGTTTTCTCTACTTATTTTTAAATCCCTAATGAAGAGTCAGACATGACTGGATCACTGAACAGCAACGAACAGCACTGAACAGCAACAATGAAGAGACTAGTTACCTTGTCCAGTTCTGTACCAAAACAGTCTCACTATTAACTGTGTGAAAACCTAATTTCTAATCTAGAGTTGTCATTCAGGTCAGTTCAGTTCAGTCGCTCAGTCGTGTCCGACTCTGCGACCCCGTGGACCGCAGCACGCCAGGCCTCCCTGTCCATCACCAACTCCCAGAGTCCACCCAAACCCATGTCCATTGAGTTGGTGATGCCATCCAACCAACTGATCCTCTGTTGTCCCCTTCTCCTCCTGCCCTCAATCTTTCCCAGCATCAGGGTCTTTTCAAATGAGTCAGCTCTTTGCATCAGGTGGCCAAAGTATTGGAATTTCAGCTTCAACATCAGTCCTTCCAATGAACACCCAGGACTGGTCTCCTTTAGGATAGACTGGTTGGATCTCCTTGCAGTCCAAGGGACTCTCAAGAGTCTTATCCAACACCACAGTTCAAAAGCATGAGTTTTTCTGTGCTCAGCTTTCTTAACAGTCCAACTCTCACATCTATACATGACCACTGGAAAAACTACAGCCTTGACTAGACGGACCTTTGTTGGCAAACTAATGTCTCTGCTTTTTAATATGCTGTCTAGGTTGGTCATAACTTTCCTTCCAAAGGAGTAAGTGTCTTTTAATTTCATGGTTGCAATCACCATCCGCAGTGATTTTGGAGCCCAGAAAAATAAAGTCAGCCACTATTTCCACTGTCTCGCCATCTATTTGCCATGAAATGATGGGACCGGATGCCATGATCTTAGTTTTCTTAACTGTCATTAGAAAAGCCTTTTTTGTTTTTTTTTACATTGTGCATAATTTTTTTTTTTTTTTAATATTATTTTATTAGTTGGAGGCCAATCACTTTACAACATTTCAGTGGGTTTTGTCATACATTGACATGAATCAGCCATATAGTTACATGTATTCCCCATCCCGGTCCCCCCTCCCACCTCCCTCCCCACCCGACTCCTCAGGGTCCTCCCAGTGCACCAGGCCCGAGCACCTGACTCATGTATCCCACCTGGGCTGGTGGTCCGTTTCACCATAGATAATATACATGCTGTTCTTTCAAAACATCCCACCCTCACGTTCTCCCCCAGAGTTCAAAAGTCTGTTCTGTATTTCTGTGTCTCTTTTTCTGTTTTGCATATAGGGTTATCGCCACCATCTATCTAAATTCCGTATATATGTGTTAGTATACTGTAATGTTCTTTATCTTTCTGACTTACTTCACTCTGTATAATGGGCTCCAGTTTCATCCATCTCATTAGAACTGATTCAAATGAATTCTTTTTAACGGCTGAGTAATATTCCATGGTGTATATGTACCACAGCTTCCTTATCCATTCATCTGCTGATGGGCATCTAGGTTGCTTCCATGTCCTGGCTATTATAAACAGTGCTGCGATGAACATTGGGGTGCACGTGTCTCTTTCAGATCTGGATTCCTCAGTGTGTATGCCCAGAAGTGGTATTGCTGGGTCATATGGCAGTTCTATTTCCAGTTTTTTAAGAAATCTCCACACTGTTTTCCATAGTGGCTGTACTAGTTTGCATTCCCACCAACAGTGTAAGAGGGTTCCCTTTTCTCCACACCCTCTCCAGCATTTATTGCTTGTAGACTTTTGGATAGCAGCCATCCTGACTGGCGTGTAATGGTACCTCATTGTGGTTTTGATTTGCATTTCTCTGATGATGAGTGATGTTGAGCATCTTTTCATGTGTTTGTTAGCCATCTGTATGTCTTCTTTGGAGAAATGTCTGTTTAGTTCTTTGGCCCATTTTTTGATTGGGTCGTTTATTTTTCTGGAATTGAGCTTCAGGAGTTGCTTGTATATTTTTGAGATTAATCCTTTGTCTGTTTCCTCATTTGTTATTATTTTCTCCCAATCTGAGGGCTGTCTTTTCACCTTACTTATAGTTTCCTTTGTTGTGCAAAAGCTTTTAATTTTCATTAAGTCCCATTTGTTTATTTTTGCTTTTATTTCCAATATTCTGGGAGGTGGGTCATAGAAGATCTTGCTGTGATTTATGTCGGAGAGTGTTTTGCCTATGTTCTCCTCTAGGAGTTTTATAGTTTCTGGTCTTACATTTAGATCTTTAATCCATTTTGAGTTTATTTTTGTGTATGGTGTTAGGAAGTGTTCTAGTTTCATTCTTTTACAAGTGGTTAACCAGTTTTCCCAGCACCACTTGTTAAAGAGATTGTCTTTTTTCCATTGTATATCCTTGCCTCCTTTGTCAAAGATAAGCTGTCCATAGGTTCGTGGATTTATCTCTGGGCTTTCTATTCTGTTCCATTGATCTATATTTCTGTCTTTGTGCCAGTACCATACTGTCTTGATGACTGTGGCTTTGTAGTAGAAAATAATAACAAATGAGGAAACAGACAAAGGATTAATCTCAAAAATATACAAGCAACTCCTGAAGCTCAATTCCAGAAAAATAAACGACCCAATCAAAAAATGGGCCAAAGAACTAAACAGATATTTCTCCAAAGAAGACATACAGATGGCTAACAAACACATGAAAAGATGCTCAACATCACTCATCATCAGAGAAATGCAAATCAAAACCACAATGAGGTACCATTACACGCCAGTCAGGATGGCTGCTATCCAAAAGTCTACAAGCAATAAATGCTGGAGAGGGTGTGGAGAAAAGGGAACCCTCTTACACTGTTGGTGGGAATGCAAACTAGTACAGCCACTATGGAAAACAGTGTGGAGATTTCTTAAAAAACTGGAAATAGAACTGCCATATGACCCAGCAATACCACTTCTGGGCATACACACTGAGGAATCCAGATCTGAAAGAGACACGTGCACCCCAATGTTCATCGCAGCACTGTTTATAATAGCCAGGACATGGAAGCAACCTAGATGCCCATCAGCAGATGAATGGATAAGGAAGCTGTGGTACATATACACCATGGAATATTACTCAGCCGTTAAAAAGAATTCATTTGAATCAGTTCTAATGAGATGGATGAAACTGGAGCCCATTATACAGAGTGAAGTAAGTCAGAAAGATAAAGAACATTACAGTATACTAACACATATATACGGAATTTAGATAGATGGTGGCGATAACCCTATATGCAAAACAGAAAAAGAGACACAGAAATACAGAACAGACTTTTGAACTCTGGGGGAGAACGTGAGGGTGGGATGTTTTGAAAGAACAGCATGTATATTATCCATGGTGAAACGGACCACCAGCCCAGGTGGGATACATGAGTCAGGTGCTCGGGCCTGGTGCACTGGGAGGACCCTGAGGAGTCGGGTGGGGAGGGAGGTGGGAGGGGGGACCGGGATGGGGAATACATGTAACTATATGGCTGATTCATGTCAATGTATGACAAAACCCACTGAAATGTTGTAAAGTGATTGGCCTCCAACTAATAAAATAATATTAAAAAAAAAAAAATATTTCAAAATGCTGATAGAATATAACCAAATATAAATCTAAGCTCAAGTGTAAGAAAGTAAAATCCTAAGTGCCAAAATAAAGAGGGACATAAACGAACAGGAGAAAACTCAGGAGTTTGGGAGCAACTTGAATGGCTCATTAGCAGTCATTCAGGCATGGAAGTTGAGGACTTGGGTAAGGAAGAGACAGGAGAGGCTCCTCGGACCTGGAACTAAGTCCCCAGCACAACATGGGACAAAGAAATGACCGCATTATTGCACACACTGCATCAGTGAAACCATAGGACTAGTTTTTCTGCTTGATAAAATAATGCACCAAATTGTAGCTCTGCTTAAAATGTACCAGGGGTAGATTTCTAAAACACCCTCAGTTAGCATCTTTTAATAAATCTTTTCACCATGTGGATCACAACAAACTGTGGAAAATTCTTAAAGACATGGGAGTACCAGACCACCTTACCTGCCTCCTGATAAATCTGTATGCAGGTCAAGATGTTAAACAATGTGAAACCAGATGTGAAACAATGAACTGGTTCAAAATTGGGAAAGGAGTATGGCAAGACTTATTTAATTTATATGCAGAGTATCATCATGTGAATGCCAGCCTGGATGAAGCTCAAGCTGAAATCAATGTTGCCAGGAGAAATGTCAATAATTTTAGATATACAGAGGACACCACCCTAATGGCAGAAAGTGAAGAGGAACTAAAGACCTTCTTGATGAAGCTGAAAGAGGAGAGTGAAAAATTTAGCTTAAAACTCGACATTCAAAAAACAAAGATCATGATATCCAGTCCCATCACTTCATGGCAAATAGATGGGGAAACAGTGTAAACGGTGATGGACTTTCTTTCCTTGGGCTCCAAAACTACTGTGGATGGTGACTACAGCCATGAAATTCAAAGACACTTGCTCCTTGGAAGAAAAACTATGACAAATCTAGACAGCATATTAAAACTGTTGGTGGGAATGTAAACTAGTACAGCCACTATGGAGAACAGTGTGGAGATTCCTTAAAAAATTTGAAATAGAACTGCCATATGACCCAGCAATCTCACTGCTAGGCATACATACCGAGGGAACCAGAATTGAAAGACACATGTACCTCAATGTTCATCACAGCACTGTTTACAATAACCAGGACATGGAAGCAACCTAGATGTCCATCCGCAGACGAATGGATAAGAAAGCTGTGGTACATATACACAATGGAATATTACTCAGCTATTAAAAAGAATGCATTTGAATCAGTTCTAATGAGGTGGGTGAAACTGGAGCCTATTATACAGTGTGAAGTAAATCAGAAAGAAAAACACCAATATAAGATATTAATGAATATATATGGAATTTAGAAAGATGGTAACACTGACCCTACATGCAAGACAGCAAGAGACACAGATGTAAAGAACAGACTTTTGGACTCTGAGGGAGAAGGCAAGGATGGGATGACTTGAGAGAATAGCATTGAAACATGTACATTACCATATGTGAAACAGATCACCAGTCCAGGTTGGATGCATGAGACAGGGTGCTCAGGGCTGGTGCAGTGGGATGACCCTGAGGGATGGGCTGGGGAGGGAGGTGTGAGGGGGGTTCAGGATGATGAACATAGGTACACCCATGGCTGATTCATGTCAACGTATGGCAAAAACCACTACAATATTGTAAAGTAATTAGCCTCCAATTAAAATAAATAAATACATTAAAAAAAAAAAAAAAAGCAGAGACATCACTTTACCGACAAAAGTTCATCTAATCAAAGCTCTGGTTTTTCCAGTAGTCACATACAGATGTAAGAGTTGGGCCATAAAGAAAGCTGAGCACCAAAGAATTGATGCTTTTTAGCTGTGGCGCTGGAGAAGACTTTTGAGAGTCCCTTGGACTGCAAGGAGATCAAACCAGTCAATCCTAAAGGAAATAAACCCTGAATATTCATTGGAAGGACTGGTACTGAAGCTGAAGCTCCAATACCTTGGCCACCTCATGTGAAAAGCCCATTCATTGGAGAAGACCCTGATGCTGGGAAAGATTGAAGGCAGGAGGAGAAGTGGGTGACAGAGGATGAGATGGTTGGATGGCATCACTGACTCAATGGACCTGAGTTTGAGCAAACTGTGGGAAACAGTGAAGGACAGAGAAGCCTGGAGTGCTGCAGTCCATGGGGTCACAAAGAGTATTACACAACTGAGTGACTGAGCAACAATAAATTCTCCATTTAAATAGCCAGCTTCTTCAGGGTTGAAGTCATGACAGATCATTCCCAGTCCCTAGTATTAGGTTTCTAATCAGGTTTGGCATGTAATTTTAAAAATCCTTAAGAACAGCTATAGTAATAGAAGCAGCTGCTATTGTCACTAGACATTCATTAGACATTGAACAGACGTGCTTTTACTTCTCACTGACTTTGCTTTGTCAAGCTGTCTAAAACAGTGTAAGAATCTAAAAATGATGAGATAGAAGAGTGGTGAAACATGCTAGGGAGAATGCTAAAGTGAATGAAGAACACATAGGAACTGACTGATTTTCAAATAACGTTTGTACCCTTTTACATCTATAATCATTAATGTATTTTCTGTTAAAAACTTGTCTCTCTTGTTTCAACACTGTAAGATCAGCATCTACCTCAGTTTCTGAAACAAAGAAGGACTCAAAGGGTTTTCTCAATGAATGGTTTAACATACATGGTTGATCTGTAATTTTTTTCTTTTGTCTTTATGGCAGTGAAAGAAAGTTATATGTTATTTCATAGGGAAAGAAACATTAAATAGATCAGATTACTCTTTCTGTGGGTATCACTTTGAAACCTCCCTCTCCTTCACAGCTGGCCAGAAAGCCATAGGTTGCTATGTCAGGAGTGATCTCACTCAGCTGGCACTGAGTAATTTATACATGTTCTCTCTTTTGTATATTGCTGTGGGGTATTAGGGGATAGAGTCACTATGACAGAGTCATGCATGTCCTAGACAGGATCTAAAGATATGTTTTGAAAAGCAGACATGAAATGGTGAGGTCATTCAGAGAACCATGATGATTATTTTTGTCCAAGGACCACATATTTTTTTATATGTAAACCTTGGCCCTTATCACATCCCATATCAAAAAGTTGTGTCTATAACAGTCCTAAGATATGTGCCTGCGTGCATGTTAAGTCGCTTCAGTCATGTCCGACTCTTTACAACCCTATGGGCTATAGCCCATCAGGCTCTTCGGTCCACGGGATTCTCCAGGCAAGAATACTAGAGTGGGTTGCCATGCCCTCCTCCAAGGAATCCCACAAACGCAGGGATTGAACCTGAGTCTCTTAGGTCTCCAGCGTTGGCCAGGCAGGTTCTTTACCCCTAGCACCACCTAGGAAGCGCATCCTAAGGTAGAGTGTGCTTTAGTTGATCTATCTTAAGCATAGATTAAAGAAAAAGGATATCATTGTACTCAGATATTGAAAACAGACAACATGCACTACTCAGGCTTGGCTTACCGCTTCCCTATGTGTACATGTGGGCTAAGCCGCTTCAGTCCTGTCTGACTCTTTGTGACCCTATGGACTATAGCCCTCCAGGCTCCCCTGTCCATGGAATTCTCCAGGCAAGAACACTGGAGTGGGTTGCCATGCCCTCCTCCAGGGGATCTTCCTGATCCACGGATCAAACCTGCATCTCCTGCATTGCAGGTGGATTCTTTACCACTGGGCCATACCCCAGTCCTTATAGCAGGATTTGAACATCTATTATATAACATAACATAATAAAACACCCATTTTATACTGTTAGGTAAAAGTGTTTGGATCTATAGGTCACTGGTTTTTTTTTTTTTTTTTTTTGTGTGTGTGTGTGTGTGTGTGTGTGTGTGTGTGTGTGTGTTTTTATTTACTTATTTATTTTTTTTTAAATTTTTTATTTTTCAGTGGGTTTTGTCATACATTGATATGAATCAGTCATAGAGCTAAACCTGCTCCCCTTCCTTGGGCAGTTTCATTTTTTGAATGACCTCCATCTCCCACACCAAAACAAAAAATCCTTCCAATCTGCTTAGCAATTAATACTGAATGGCATAAAATAATTTAAATAAAAATTAGGATTAAATAAATTAAATAATATTAAAATCAGATGCAATTATCAAAAAACCCTGTATAATCAGATCCCAACCATTTCTCTAATGCTATCTTTTACTTACTCACATATCTTGATGATATTATCCTTTTTTCCCCCTGTTCCTGAAACACAGTTATCTCATTCCCTTCTCAGAGCCTCGTATTCTCCTGCCTGCAATGGTCTTGCTGCTATAATTTATATAGCTGTCTCACCCTTGCTTGCTACTTTACAGTCTATGAGACTTCACTTTTTCTTAGTTGATGTCTTTTATAGAACTCATTGTCACTCAGCTTTATCAAAAAATATTTGTGTATTTACTGTGCAATTTTGCCCCATAGGATATAATTTATATGAGGCTAGGTACTTTGTTGGGGTTCCCTGCTGGCCCACTGGCAAAGAATCTGCCTGCAGTGCAGAAACCAAAGGATACACGGGTTCGATCCCTGGGTCGGTAGGAGATCCCTGGAGAAGGGCTTGGCATCCAACCCCAGTATTCCTGTTTGGAGAATCTCATGGACAGAGGAACCTGGCAGGCTGCAGCCCATAGGGTTGCAAAGTGCTGGACATGACTGAAGTGACTTAGCACAGGTACAGATACTTATTTGGGCATACTTCCTCTATATCCTTCAGCAGTGATTGGCAAATAGAAGGCACCCAATAAATCAAAGAGAAATGTACTGAGATTGTTTTATTTAAATATCTATTTTTTAAACTTTTTATTTTATATTGAAGTCTAATTGAGTAACAGTGTTGTGATAATTTCAGGTGTACATAAATTGATTCCACTATACAAATGTGTGTATCTATTCTTTTTCAAATTCTGTTCCCATTCAGGCTGTTACATAATGTTGAGCAGGCTTCCCAGGTGGTTCAGTGGTAAAGAATCCTCTCACCCAAAACAGAAAATACAGGAGACATGGGTTCAATCCTTGTGTCTGGAAGATCCCCTTGAGAAGGAAATGGTAACCCATTCCAATATTCTTGCTGGGAAAATCCCAAGGACAGAGGAGCCTGGCTGGCTACATTCATGGGGTTGCAAAGAGTCAGACAAGACTCTTTGTATGCATACTCTTTAGTATGCATGCATAATATTGAGCAGAGTTCCCTGTGCTATAAAGTATGTCCTTGTTGATTACCCATATTAAATATAGCAATGTGTACATATCAATCATAAACATCCTAACTATCCCTCCCCGACATAGCATAACCATAAATTCTTTCTCTAAATCTATGAGTCTGTTTCTGTTTTGTAAATTAGTTCATTTGTATCATTGCTTTATAGATTCTGCTTATAAACAATATCATATGATATTTCTTTTTCTCTGTCTGACTTCACTAAGTATGACAATCCCTAGGTCCATTCATATTGATACAAATGGCACTTTCATATTTTAATGGCTAGTTCAGTCAGTTCAGTTCAGTTTACTTGCTCAGTCATGTATGACTCTGTGCGACCCCATGACTGTAGCACACCAGGATTCCCTGTCCTTTACCGACTCCCGGAACTTGCTGAAACTACGCATGTCCATCAAGTCAGTGATGCCGTCCAAACATCCCATCCTCTGTTGTCCCCTTCTATTCCTGCCATCAACCCTTCCCAGCATCAGGGTCTTTTCAAATGAGTTAGTTCTTTGCATCAGGTGGCCAATGTATTGGAGTCTCAGCTTCACTATCAGTCCTTCCAATGAATATTCAGGACTAGTTTCCTTTACCATTAACTGGTTTGATCTCCTTACAGTCCAAGGGACTCTCAAGAGTTTTCTCCAACACCACAGTTCAAAAGCATCAATTCTTCATCGCTTAGCTTTATTTACAGTATAACTCGCACATCCATACATGAGTACTAGATAAACTATAGCTTTGACTAGACAGACCTCTATTGACAAAGTAATGTCTCTGCTTTTTAATATGCTGTTTAGGTTGGTCATAGCTTTTCTTTCAAGGAACAGACATCTTTGAATTTCATGGCTGAAATCACCATCTGCAGTGATTTTGGAGCCCAAGAAAAGAAAGTCAGCCACTGTTTACATTATTCCCCATCTATTTGCCATGAAGTGATGGGACCAGATGCCACGATCTTAGTTTTCTGAATGTTGAGTTTTAAGTCAACTTTTTCACTCCCTTCTTTCACTTTCATCAAGAGGCTCTTTAGTTCTTCTTCACATTCTGCCTTAGGGTGGTGTCATCCGCATATCTGAGGTTATTGATAGTTCTCCTGGAAATCTTGATTCCAGCTTGTGCTTCTTCCAGCCCGGCATTTCTCGTGATGTACTCTGGATATAAGTTAAATAAGCAGGGTGACAATATACTGCCTGGATGCACTCCTTTCCCAATTTGGAACCAGCCCATTGTTCCATGTCCAGTTCCAACTGTTGTTTCTTGACTTGCATACAGATTTCTCAAGAGACAGGTCAGGTGATCTGGTGTTCCCATCTCTTGGAGAATTCTCCACAGTTTACTGTGATCAACACAGTCAAAGGCTTTTATGTAGTCAATAAAGCAGAAGTAGATTTTTTCTGGAACTCTTTTGCTTTTTCAATGAGCCAACGGATGTTGGCAATTTGACCTCTGGTTCCTCTGTCTTTTCTAAATCCAGCTTGAACATCTGGAAGTTTCTGTTCATGTACCTTTGAAACCTCGCTTTTAGAGTTTTGAGCTTTTACTTTGCTAGCGTGTGAGATGAGTGCAATTGTGTGGCAGTTTGAACATTCTTTGGCATTGCCTTTCTTTGGGATTCGAATGAAAACTGACCTTTCCCAGTCCTGTGGCCACTGCTGAGTTTTCCAAATTGGCTGGCATATTGAGTGCAGCACTTTCACAGCATCATCATTTAGGATTTGAAATAGCTCAACTGGAATTACATCACCTCCACTAACTTTGTTCATAGTGATGCTTTCTAAGGCCCACTTGACTTCATATTCCAGGATGTCTGGCTCTAGGTGGGTGATCACCATTGTGGTCATCTGGGTCATGAAGATCTTTTTTGTATAACTCATCTGTGTATTCTTGCCACCTCTTCTTAATATCTTCTGCTTCTGTTAGGTCCATTTCTGTCCTTTATTGAGCCCATTTTTGCATGAAATGTTCCCTTCGCATCTCTGATTTTCTTGAAGAGAGCTCTAGTCTTTCCCATTCTACTGTTTTACTCTATTTCTTTGCACTGATCACTGAAGAAGGCTTTCTTATCTCTCCTTTTTGCTCTTCTTTGGAACTCTCCATTCAAATGAGTATATGTTTCCCTTTTTCCTTTGTCCTTAGCTCCTCTTCTTTTCTCAGCTGTTTGTAAGGCCTCGTCAGATAAACCATTTTGCCTTTTTTCATTTCCTTTTCTTGGGGATGGTCTTGATCACTGCCTTTGTACAATGTCATGAACCTCTGTCCATAGTTCTTCAGAGACTCTATCAGATCTAATCCCTTGAACCTATTCATCACTTGCACTGTATAATTGTTAAGGGATTTGGTTTAGGTCATACTTGAATGATCTAGTGGTTTTCCCTACTTTTTTCAATTTAAGTCTGAATTTGGCAATAAGAATTTCATGATCTGAGCTATAGTCAGCTCCTGGTCTTGATTTTGCAGACTGTATAGAGCTTCTCCATCTTTGGCAGCAAATAATGTAATCAATCTGATTTCGGTGTTGACCATCTGGTGATGTCCATGTGCAGAGTCTTCTCTTGTATTGTTGGAAGAGGATGTTTGCTATGACCAGTGCGTTCTCTTGGCAAAACTCTGTTAGCCTTTGCCCTGCTTCATTTTGTACTCCAAGGCCAAATTTGCCTGTTACTCCAAGTATCTCTTGACTTCTACTTTTGCATTCTAGTCCCCTAGAATGAAAGGGACATCCTTTTTGGTGTTAGTTCTAGAAGGTCTTTTAATGGCTAAGTATTATTCTATTGTCTATAAGTACCACATCTTCTTATATCCATTCCTCTCTTGATAGACGTTTGTATCTTGGCTATGGCAAACAGCTTTGCAATTAACACTGGGGTGCATGCATCCTTTCATGAAAAGGTATCCAATATCACTAATCAATAGAGAAATGAAAATCAAAACTACAATGAGATATCACCGCACACCTGTCAAAATGGCTATCATCAAAAAATTCAGAAACAATAAATGCTGGAGAGGGTGTGGAGAGAAGGGAACCCTCCCACACTGTTGGTGTGAATGTGAATTGGTACAGCTACTATGAAAACAGTATGGATGTTCATTAATAAAATAAAAACAGAGCTACCATATGATCCTTCAATCCCACTCCTGGGCATATATCCAGAGAAAAACATTGTCTGAAACAAGATTGTTTTAAATCAGATGCTTAAGAAGAGTTTTCGTGTTGGTCCGTATTTTAAATTTTATAAGCAAAATTTGTATTCAAACTAGAATAAAACTGTAATGTGTGCTGCAGAACATGTGTATCTTATAAGCTATCATAAATAGTATAAACTATCATAAATAGTATAAACAAATTTTAAATTCACATAGTAAATTTTCTTGTGCTGCAGACATGTCTTATGTGAACAGTACTTCAAGAACCAATGTGATAGCCAAAATAGAAATCTTAGAATGGTAGATTTCCATCTGGGAGAGACAACAGCTTATTTTTTAAGTTATGGCTAAAAAATACTATTTGTATGGGAATAAGTCATCCATGACCCTAACTCCTTAGTTTCTACAAAATGGAAATCAATATATAGCAGAACTAATTTTACCTTTAACTCTTTAAGTGATTGCACACATTCCCCACAATGACTGTGCAAACCAGCCACTGGCTATGGAGCAATGGTGGGCAATGGGGATTGGAAGACTTTAAACTTACTTTATCTCTATTATTAAAATAGTTGTATGAACACTGGAGAGTCATTTAACATGGTGGCTCTGTTTTTAGAAGATCTGTTAGGTCCTTCCAGATTTAGTTAGAACTAATCAAATTGTTATTGCTGTTCATTTACAATTCATGTGTTCATTTATGTATGCAGTTATAACTGTGCTGTTTCTCACTATCCTGTTAGGGAGTGACTGAGGCAGAAAGAGCTAGAATTTCACACCTCTCAGGTCTTATGAGTCTATGTAAGTTGTCTCACTTCACTGTGTTTTAAGTTCATTATCTATAAATGATTAAGTCAGTGTGAAATGTGAACTTTTCCGGCAAAGTTGGTATGAGAGTCAACCGTTTTCTAAATTTTTAAAGTATAATGAAGAAAGCTGAGTGCCGAAGAATTGATGCTTTTGAACTGTGGTGTTGGAGAAGACACTTGAGTCCCTTGAACTGCAAGGAGATCCAACCAGTCCATCCTAAAGGAAATCAGTCCTGAATATTCATTGAAAGGACTGATGCTGAAGTGGAAGCGGAAGCTCCAATACATTGGTTACCTGGTGCAAAGAACTGACTTATTGGAAAAGACCTTGATGCTGGGAAAGATAGAAGGCAGGAGGAAAAGGGGACAACAGAGAATGAGATGGTTGGATGGCATCACCGACTCAAGGGACATGAGTTTGAGCAAGTTCTGGGAGTTGGTAATGGACAGGGAAGCCTGGCGTGCTGAAGTTCCTGGGGTCGCAAATAGTCAGACAAGACTGAGCGGCGAAAGTGAACTGACTAGAAAAATTCAGTGAATTCAGATAGCTTAGGTAACCTCTGGGTAAGCAAGATTTCTACACTAATGATGTTTTTACTGTCCTAGTAGCTAAGGCAAACTATAATTCATAAGGTACTACCCAAAAACAATTAAATAACTTGAGGAAACTAAAGTCATTTTTTAATCTAGAGGTTAAAATTACAAATATAGAGAGGTGCTGAGAAGTATGCTGGAAAGTTTAAATGTTTTCATTATGTTTTGATTTATTTAATGTATTTAAAGTGCAAATACAACATTCTTAGGAGGTATATAACTAAAAAGGATGAAAATATCTTGTAAATATGACAGAAAGACATGAGCAGATATTTCATCAAACTATAGTTTTGCCCACATGAAGTAGGCACAGCAATTCTTTCCAGCTTTATGGCTGAAGTTTATGGACCTCATAAACAACATTGAGGAATTTCCTTGAATTCACTCACTATAGCAAAAATGAAGGTAAGCTCCAAAGTTTAAGAAAGAACTGTTATCACAGAGGGGCAATTCTTATGATCTCATTCACTAATAATAAAGTAACTACAAGTTTATTGAGCTCTTTCCATTTTTCTAAGTACTTTACATTTATCACATCATCTACCCTTTGCATAAGCTTTATGAAGCAGACTCCATTTTGCACTGAGGCGTAAAGAAGTTTAAAATGTATATGAGACAAATGCTTGAGCCTGGTGCACTGGGAAGACCCAGAGGGATCGGGTAGAAAGGGAGTTGGGAGAGGGGATCGGGATGGGGAATATATGTAAATCCATAGCTGATTCATGTCAGTGTATGACAAAAAGCACTACAATATTGTAATTAGCCTCCAACTAGTAAAAATAAATGAAAAAAAAAAGTACATACCAGTCATTCAGTGGAAGAGCTAGGACAGAAAGGAGGTGAATCTGGGGAGGAGAAAGTCACAAATGGGAAGAAGGAAGGAGAAATAGCTGTGAATTAAAGATAATCAAGTTAAGAGATATTTTTCCTTTATCCTTGCTCATCCCTATTTCTTATTCCTCCTTTTTCATGGCTAAATCTAATTCCAAAGAAGTCTAGTTCCTTCTTCTTCAATGAAATATTTCTTAACTAAGTCATCTCACACATAATTTTGTTTCAGAGTTAGATCAGTCTTGGGACTCAGCACTTAAGTCATTCTCTTATTTTCTAACGTGTAAGCGTTTTCTGTGCCCACAGATTGAAAGAGATTTGGATCCTAAGATATCTGGGTCTTTAACATGTTGTTAAATATTAACTTACTATAAATATTCTGCAAGTTATTTTTTAACCAACATGACCTACTTGAGATTTTTTAGTGTTGGTGTACATATATTAATTTCATTAGGTTTAAATTCTGTATACAATTTCTTTATATGGAAAAAAATATTCCAAATTTATTTGTCTTCTCATTCAAAGATATTTGGATGACTTTCTGTTTTTTCTTATTATAAACATTGCTGCCATTAATATTCCTGTACATTTGTCTGGACATAGATGAAAACTGCAAATGCTTTTTCTTCCCCCTTTGGTCTTCAGAGTGGTTATACAGCATGAGTGTTTTGTGATTACTTATTCCCTAGAATGGGCTTCCCTGGTGGCTCAAGTGATGAAGAATCTGCCTGAAATACAGGAGATGTGGGTTCGATCCCTGGGTAAGGAGATCTCCTGGAGGAGGGCACGGCAACCCGCTCCAGCATTCTTGCCTGGAGAATCCCAAGGACAGAGGAGGCTGGTGGGCTACAGCCCAGAGGGTCAGAGAGAGTTGGACCCGGCTGAGCATGCATGCATTCCCTAGTATCCTGACCAGAAACATGTCATCAAAGTTTTTAATTTTTGCCAATTATTTTAATTCATATTTTTCACATTTCTGGTGGGGTTGAGCATCTTTTCTTTTCATAATGTTTTAATTGAAACTTTTAAGAGAAAATTGCATGAATTAGTATGCTCCTCAATGACTTATACAAAATAATCACAAAATGTGGCAACCATTCAAATGAAAAAGTAAAACATAACCACCATAGAAGTCTCCCTCCATGTCTCCTTCCACCACCCACTTGCTCTCAAAATTAACCACCGTCTTGACATGTAACACAAGA
Organism: Muntiacus reevesi; assembly: GCF_963930625.1. NCBI lineage: Eukaryota > Metazoa > Chordata > Mammalia > Artiodactyla > Cervidae > Muntiacus > Muntiacus reevesi. The sequence continues at coordinate 19,203,829 of NC_089253.1, forward strand.
AATTACTTTTTTTCTATTTCATGACTTAATATATAAAATGATGTGGTATTTACTATTTGTAGCTATCACATTTGGTCAATATTGTAATTTGCAAATCTCTCCATACATTTCCATGTAGTCATAATTTGTTTATTTCAACTGCTATATTTTTATGTATATTGATATATTATTTATTCATTTAATTTTGTATAGACATTTATGGTTTCTATTATCAACAATATAGTTACATATAATACTGTTCTGTGTATACTTGTATTGTTAGCTTGCATATGCACACATTTCTGTTTCACATGTATATAAGTATATACTTAGGAGTGGATTTACATGTAGAGGCAAAAGTATACATATGTGTACATACATATATACATATGCCTGTGTCTGTTTGCAAGCTGGCCCCCAAATTCAGAGGGTAAGGAGGGACTGAAGAGTCAGACCACTCCATATTGGTAGGTGGCAGATTTAATAAGCAGGGTAGTAGAGTATTGTCTTGGACAACTGCAAGAGGAGTATATTTCTACATCGGCCAGCAGGAATCATTTAAAAGTTTACATAGAGGCCTTACTGGGGTTCAGTCAGGTATACCATCCAGATGATCTCAACAGTACATCCTTTCTTTAGGCTCATTCCTGAAATGGCTCCCACTGTGGGAAACAGTGGGCAGAATGTATATCCCAAGGACCAGGTAGGGTGTGGAGACTCCGGGTGACCAGATCCAGCCTGCCAGTCAACTAGCCATCATATCTTCTTGATGACTTCCTCTAATAAATATATGTATGTGTGTATATGAGTCTACACACATACACACACACACACACACACACTTAAGAACGGAATCACTAAGTCATACATTATACATATGTCCAGCTTAAATAGATACTGACGATTTCCCAAAGTATCTAGTTTATCTAGTTCCAGTAAACTGAATGAATTTATTGATGAATGGGTTAAAATTTATATCTTTATAAAATCTAAACTTCCTCTCCTTGAATTTAAACCTTTTCATGTTTACTCAGGTTTTGTATACACTTTAAGAATTACTGCATTGCTTATACCCTTTGAGTATTGACCAATATTTCTTTTTAAAGAACCCACACATCTTCTAATAGTTTTTACTGCTGTTGTCATCACCAGCTTTGATTTATCTATGACATTTTCTGCTTAGTTTTCCCCACTAGGCTTTTATTTCTTTCAATTTTGCTTGATTCTTTTAATTTTTACTAATTTGGAACTTGTAAATTTTCTTTTTCCTTAAGGAGTAAATTTAAATTATCAATATGTAAAAGGCATGAGTGTCTTAATTAGAGCTAAATATAAACCATAGCTTCACTGTCTTTCTGAGTAATACAGGAAGCTAGAAATGCCTTAATTAACATATCTCCTTTCATCTTTTCCATGGTCACTCTTGAACCATTTGATGCAGTATAATGTACATATAAGAAATGCATATTGCATTGATGTGCAGATTGGTGCTTTGTCCAAACTTAAGGAAGAAAGAAATGATAACCCACTCCAGTATTCATGCCTGGAGAATCCCATGGACAGAAGAGCCTGGCAAGCTATCGTCCACGGGGTTGCACAGAGTCGGACACTACCGAGATGACTTAGTACACACACATGCCAAACTTAACACATGCATAACTGGCACCTAAATTAGAGATAGTCATAGAAAAACTAAAAAGGAGACCCTAGAGGGATTTAAACGATAGTGTGAGGAGTCTGTTACCTTCTGAGTAAATATTAGGAAGCTTTCAGCATTTTATAATCTGAAGTCTCAAAACTGGAGTTAAGAATGCTTAAGAAATGCTCAATCTGAGAGTGAGGAAAGCAGTCTAATAATTAGGAAATCATTTTGTTATGTATGTGAGAGATTTTAATTGAGGAAGCAGAACAAATGTAAAAAGGAAACAACCATCATAGATACCCCAGTGCTGGAACTTGCAGGGCTCAATGGTTGATGTATTGTTGGTGTAAATGAGAAGGCATCTGGGGCTTCCCAGTGGCACTAGTGGTAAAGAATTTGCCTCTCAGTTCAGGAGACATAAAAGATGCAGATTCGATCCCTGGGTCAGAAAGATCCCCTGGAGGAGGGTATGACAACCCACTCCAGTATTTTTGCCTGGAGAAACCCCATGGACAGAAGAGCCTGGCAGGTTAAAGTCCATGGGGTCACAAAGAGTTGGATACAGCTAAAAGACTAGCCAGGAGAGATAAGAAAGCCTTCCTCAGTGATCAATGCAAAGAAATAGAGGAAAACAACAGAATGGGAAAGACTAGAGATCTCTTCAAGAAAATTAGAGATACCAAGGGAACATTTCATGCGAAAATGGGCTCAATAAATGACAAAAATGGTATGGACCTAACAGAAGCAGAAGATAGTAAGAAGAAGTGGAAAGAATACACAGAAGAACTGTACAAAAAAGATCTTCACGACTCAGATAATCACAATGGTGTGATCACTCACCTAGAGCCAGACATCCTGGAATGTGAAGTCAAGTGGGCCTTAGAAAGCATCACTATGAACAAAGCTAGTGGAGGTGATGGAATTCCAGTTGAGTTATTTCAAATCCTGAAAGATGATGCTGTGAAAGTGCTGCACTCAATATGCCAGCCAATTTGGAAAACTCAGCAGTGGCCACAGGACTGGAAAAGGTCCATTTTCATTCCAATTCCTAAGAAAGGCTATGCCAAAGAATGCTCAAACTACGACACAATTGCACTCATCTCACACGCTAGTAAGATAATGCTCAAAATTCTCTAAGTCAGGCTTCAGCAATATGTGAACCAAGAACTTCCAGATGCTCAAGCTGGTTTTAGAAAAGGCAGAGGAACCAGAGATCAAATTGCCAACATCTGCTGGATCATCAAAAAAGCAAGAGAGTTCCAGAAAAACATCTATTTCTGCTTTATTGGCTACGCCAAAGCCTTCGACTGTGTGGATCGCAATAAACTGTGGAAAATTCTGAAAGAGACGGGAATACCAGACCATCTGACCTGCCTCTTGAGAAACCTGTATGCAGGTCAGGAAGCAACAGTTAGAACTGGATGTGGAATAACAGACTGGTTCCAAACAGGAAAAGGAGTACGTCAAGGCTGTATATTGTCACCCTGCTTATTTAACTTATATGCAGAGTACATCATGAGAAATGCTGAGCTGGAAGAATCACAAGCTGGAATCAAGATTACTGGGAGAAATATCAATAACCTCAGGTATGCAGATGACACCACCCTTATGGCAGAAAGTGAGGAGGAACTAAAAAGCCTCTTGATGAAAGTGAAAGAGGAGAGTGAAAAAGTTGGCTTAAAGCTCAACATTCAGAAATATAAGATCATGGCATCTGGTCCCATCACCTCATGGGAAATAGATGGGGAGACAGTGGAAACAGTGTCAGACTTTATTTTTTGGGCCTCCAAAATCACTGCAGATGGTGACTGCAGCCATGAAATTAAAAGACACTTACTACTTGGAAGGAAAGTTATGAGCAACCTAGATAGCATATTAAAAAGCAGAGACATTACTTTGCCAACAAAGGTCCATCTGGTCAAGGCTATGATTTTTCCAGTGGTCATGTATGGATGTGAGAGTTGGACTGTGAAGAAAGCTGAGCACTGAAAAATTGATGCTTTTGAACTTTGGTGTTGGAGAAGACTCTTGCGAGTCCCTTGGACTCCAAGGAGATCCAACCAGTCCATCCTAAAGGAGATCACTCCTGGGTGTTCATTGGAGGGACTGATGCTGAAGCTGAAACTCTGATACTTTGGCCATCTTATGTGAAGAGTTTATTCATTGGAAAAGATCCTGAGGCTGGGAGGGATTAGGGGCAGGAGGAGAAGGGGACAACAGAGGATGAGATGACTGGATGGCATCACCGACTCAATGGGCATGAGTTTGAGTAAACTCTGGGAGTTTGTGATGGACGGGGAGGCCTGGTGTGCTGCGATTCATGGGGTCGCAAAGAGTCAGACACGACTGAGCGACTGAACTGAACTGAACTGAAAAGACTGAGCATACTTGTGTGTGAGGAAGGAATAATTGTGGAACTCAGACAAGCTTGGACTTGAAACTTAGGGTGCAGGCATTTTTACTTTTCTTTTTTTTTCAGGGGCAAGTAACCAGCTTTCTGTCAGAAGTGAAGTTCTGGAATTCCGGAATAAAACTGTGTTACTAGGTGGAAATTAATACACGTGTTATGACAAGCATAGCAAAACCTGTGGGTATGAATGCGGCCACTGAAAAGAAGGTATAAAGAAAATCAGAGCAGAAAGTATTGTGAAATTTTCAAGCTGTGGAAAAGTGAGTAAGGTGAGAAGCAACGAATAGGTGGGCAGACACACAAGATCAAAAGAGTGTCCCAGGTAATAACGACAAAAGAATGTCCATGAGGCAGCTGTGCCCAGTATAAGATGCTACAGAGAAGTCCAGGAGAAACAAGTGAGAAGGGAAGCTATTTAATTTGTCTTCTTAATTTATGCTTCTCTTTTTTCTTTCTGCTCTTGTCTACAACTTATTTGTCTTTGAATTGTCACTTTTCCTCTCAGATATTAGGAACAGAACCAGCCTAATGAGGTATGTATGAAAGCAAAAGTGTTAGTCGCTCAGTCGTGTCCGAGTCTTTGCTACACCATGGACAGAAGCTTGCCAGGCTCCTCTGTCCATGGAATTCTCCAGGAAAGAATCCTGGAGTGGGTTCCCATTCCCTTCTCCAGGGGATCTGCCCAACCCAGGGATTGAACCCAGGCCTCTGGTACTGCAGAGAGATTCTTTACCATCTGAACCACCAGGGAAGCCTATGGCTTATATACCTGAGATCAAAATTGAAACTTGATTAAATATATGTATTGTGGACATTACCATGTATTATCAGAATGAATTTACTATTTCCCTTATTTAACAAATGTTCACTTATGTTCAACATAGAAAAATTACTTCTCTGTGCTCTAGAGTTATAGATAAGGAAGATAACTCCCTCCCTTCATGGAGCTTATGTTACAGTCAAAACACAGAAAATCACGTACAAACATTAAAAGATAATATAAGGTAGCAGTAAGTGCTATGAAGAAAATCAAGCTGCAAAAGCAATGTAGTAAGAAAACTGTAGTAGAATATAGTGGAGTTAATTGATGAAAGCAAGCTTTCATCCCTCTGCTTCATCATACAATATTTAACCTCTAGGGATATTTATTGCTCTTAGGTGATTAAGGACTTTTTTTCTATCAAGAGGTGAAATATGTTTCACTTTCTATTGCTCCTGAAGTTAACCACTTAATTTACACTAGCAAGTGATAGGTCTGCAGACATAATGTAAGCAGATGTTTCTTAGATGACTTGCATTTGGATTTTTCTATTAATATATCACCTCTGCATCAGCATAAAAAGACTTGCCTGAAAAATAAAGTTGCAGGACACCTACTATTCAATTTCAAATTGTACTATAAATCTACCATTAAAAAGGCAGCATGTGTAGTGGTGGAAGTATGGACACATAAATCAATGTAACAGAATCAACGACCTAGGAACAGGTCCATGTAAATAGTCAGCTGATCTTTGAAACAAGAACAAAGACAGTCCAATACAGAGTGAATGTGCATGATATTTGCAACAAACGATGGTGAAACAATTGGACACTCAAAGGCAGAACATTTAGCCTAGAAATAGACTTTATACCTTTCACAAATATTAACCCCAAATAGATAATAGGCTAAAATAAAAAATAAAAACTACACTTCAATATAAAATAAAAATTAAAAAATAAAATAAAAACTATAAAACTGGGAGGAAAAAAATGAAGAAACTCCCTGTGGGTTTCAGTTTTTAGATACAACACCAAAAACATGGTCCATTAAAAAATTATAAATTCTATTTTATTTCATAATTAGGAATTAATAAATATATATACTAATAAATCATAAATGCATATGCTATGTGAAAAAAACTAGTCTGAAAAGGCTGTATATTGCATGATTCCAATTATATTAAATTCCATAAAGGACAAAACTAGAAAGGGTAAATACATCAACGGTTCATAGGGGTGCAGAGGGAGAGGGACAGAGCTGAATAGGTGAAGCAGAGGGGACTTTTTTTAAGGAGATGAAAATAGTCTACATAATACCATAGTGGGGGAACACATGACAGTAGCCCATTGTCAAAACACAGAGAACTTTTAAGTATGAAGAGTGAACCTTAATGTTTATGTTTAAAAAATCATTTAGGACATTGGGAATTCCAGCAGGGTATGAAGAATATAAGAAAACAATCTAGTGCATTATAAATATATGAAAAATGCCACTGAAGAGGTTGGGTTAAAAATATGCTGTCCTTGGTAATTTTCAGAAATAAATGGAGTCTGTAAGACTAAAGGCAAAAGAAACTGTACACAGACACTGTACTCTCGTTGGCCAAGTTTTTTCTTTTAAAGGGGCAATTTAAGAATTATGACACTGGGATTATACAATGAAATTAACTGATAAGTGATAGTGAGATTTAGGTTTTCTCTTGTTGTGTGAGAATTTACAGGAAATGAGTCCAGAATGAGCCAGGTAAATATGCATTAGAGTTGTAGATATCAGAATGAATCCATGTTTTAAGGTATTTGCAGATAGTTGAATATAGAGATGCTTATATGTATATACACCTGGGTCCCTACAAACACAGACATATCTTTTGTTAGCTGAGTTGGACTATAAATAATGACATCCCAAGAGCAATAAACATCCCTAGTGGTCACATACTGTTTTTTAATGCCACACTCCAGTAAGAATGGGCTTCCCATGGGGTGCTAGTAGGGAAGAACCTGCCTGCCAATGCAGGAGATGTAAGAAACGTGGGTTCCATCCCTGGGTCAGGAAGATCCCCTGGAGAAGGAAATGGCAGCCCACTCCAGTATTCTTGCCTGAAGAATCCCATGGACAGAGTCTGGAGGGCTACAGTCCATAGCATTGCAGAGTCAGACATGACTGAAGCGATTTAGCACGCTTACATGCAAGCCCAAGAAGAGTACCAGAGCTCCTTGGAGAGAAGGCAGATTCTGAGAATAGGACAGAAAATACACAGGAGAATCTTATAGTGCAAAAATTAAGAAAGTACTCAAAAAACAAAATAATCTCCTCACAATAATGTTATATGTCAAAAATATACTGGAACCAACTGAAACCAAAAGAGTTCCTAACTGCCAAAGCTAAAACAATTTGGACAACAAAATAAATAAATTTACTTTATAACCAGAAATATAAAATAAATATCCATAACTTCACAGTGATATAGATAAATGATTAATGGAGAAAGAATAAACTCTTGTGCAAGAGAATTTCAAATAATTTACATAGATATTCTGCCTTCAAGGAGTTAGAATATAATTCTTCACTTCTTAAGTGTCAGCTATACATAGTGACTTCTTTCCCCAAAGTAACAGAAATGAGGACAAAAAGAGTCACTTTATGATATATAAATCTGAGAAACACTATCTTAGCAATGTGATTAAATTCAATATTAATGGTGGTTAAATCATGCTGATAGCATATACCCTTGACATTATGAAATGAAAATGATATTTTGCATCTGGAGTCTTTCTCTTGAACAGAGATAACTTCAGTTTAATCAAGAGAAAGATATCAGATGAATTCCATTTTAGGGGCATTTTGGAAAATACCTAACCAGTACTCCTCAGATTGGATTAGGTCATCAAAACAAGGGAAAATATGAGAAACTGGTACAGACAAAAGAAGCCTAAAAAGACATATTGACTAAAGGTAATGAGATACCTTGGTTGGGATCTTGGGAAAGAAAAAGGATATAAGGTAAAAACTGAGAAAAAAAATGAATAAAGTATGAAATTTAGCTAATAATAATGTATCAATATTGGTTCATTAATCATAAAAAAGTATAGTAATAAAAGATGTTAATAGTGGGAAAACTGGTTGTGGAGTACATAGGAACTCTGAACACCACATGTCCCACACACAGTTGAGGCCCAGTCTTCCTATCTTTGCCCATAACGACTGTACAAAACTACTTGTACAGAATCAAATTTCCCCCTTTCTCTGTCTGTGAATGTGGTAATTCCTGGGGTGCTCATTCCTTCTGGAGAGGCAGCTGAGCTGAAGATGCACCTTGGACCACAAGAACTGGCATCTAAATAGACTCTTACATTTACTGGTTATGTAACTGGGGCAATTTAATAGCCCCTCTACATCTCAGATTACAATTCTGTAATCTGAAAATCATGACAGAAACCTCCTCACATGATTGTCATGAGAAACAGATTGGAAAGCATGTGTAAAATGTTTAGGATATTAGTTGATACTTAGTTTATATAAAATGAATTTAAGTAAAATAGTAAATAAAAATTAATATACTTTCTGGTTTCTCTTTTAAATGATGTATCATAAAAAGATACAAAATCAAAATAACCATCAAGAAAGCCTTGTCCTGGGAGGGATAATAGACTCCAATAGGAATAGCAAACACATCTTTAAAGCTATGGAGACACCAGCTCCCAGGATTTCCATTATTTAAATTGTTCAGGGCCTCAGCGAACCTGGTTTAAACTAGCTAAGGGACTATGGGGGTTAGAACAGTACAGGAGGAATAAGTCAAAGTGATTACTGGAATTGGTGATAATGTCCCACGTTGCGATAGTTTCAATCCTATTCCTTAAAGAGTCATCTGTTTGCATTAATTCTTGCATTCATCATAAAAATAGATGCTAAGAAAACATGATTTCAGGACATTAAACCAACATAAGACTCATGAGTCAAGGGGCTTTATTATTTTTCTACTTGTTTTAAATGAAGTACGCTAACTAAAAAAATGAAAAATCCTATTATGAACTTTTATGATGTTTATAGATTATAATATCATACAACCCCCATTCTTTTATATATAAAACTTCAAACACAAAATCTTAGCACAAATAAAAGCATAATAGGTACAGAGAAAACACAAATAATAAGGTATGATACAGGCATTGGTGATAAAGATGCAAAGGACAGTGGGGGGTGGGCAACTGAAAACTGCACTGATGATAAGATCATAATGCTCAAGGTATTTGCTGTAGCTGAGTTTTAAATTTAGTTCCAACCTTCCTTGAGACCTAGTGCTTAGTAAAAACACAGCCTGTTTTACAATTCTCATTATCAAGGATAGAAAAGATACCAGAAACATAGAAGGAACAAAGCTATTCCAAGCAATAAGCCCTACAAGAAGTCTCAGAAACTAAGGTCATAATTAAATTCAAGAAAATCAATTATTCCAGGAAGCAAGATATTAATAATATAATCCAGATTCATGGTTCTTCTTACACCAAGGATAAAACTGCAATTTTAATGGCTTTCGTCCCAAGGCACACAAAGTAGGAAGGACAGTTAAAAGATTTTCTTTTTTTTCCAGTGTATGCACTGCATTTCATTTGCTCTCACTCCCACTGAGAACGGGCTAAAATACAAGCACAAGTCTGTCCTATACTTTCTCAGATGAAAGCCTAGACTATTTCTGTCATCACTGTATTCTTAACAGATGGTGGTATCTGAAACATAATAGATCTTTCTGTATAAATTCAACATCTGAAATGATTTTTTAAACTTCAATTGAGTAATTTGGGGCTAAACTGAGGGTATGTGGAGGCAGGCACATATTTCTTAGTACTGCCTAAATTCTCAGACAGTCTATCCACTGACAAGACTTGGTGGGAAAGAACAAGGCAATCAAAGCCAAGTATCAGCATATCCACACCCACTGGAACAGTTTATGGCACTTTCTCCTGCTTGGAGACAACTAGGAACAGTATCACTGCAGAAGATCAAGTGGGTCTGACTCTTCAAACATAGGTGAAAACAGATCGAGGGGATCTTGGTTCACTATAACTACAGTGGCCTCTCCAAGTCGTAGTAAAGTAATAATGGGATTTTCTCAAGATTTGGAGACTTTAAATAAAACATCTATCAGGAACTTTGGTTTTGGCAGCAAGATTAAAAGAATTCAAGAGGCAGAGGAGTGAGGGCAGGATCTGCAATAAGTTTGTAATTGGCAAAAGTGAACCAAGGTCAGAAAATTCTAGAAGAAACCTTCATACACAAAAGGTTGTTATTCTGATTATTATTAAAAGCATGTAACTTGTCAGTTACCTTGGGGCCAAAAACAGTGTACAAATGTGCTTCGACACAATGATTAGAACTGTGAGCGTTGTCTTCAGATTTGGTTGGAGTCACCCTAGAGGTACATAAGATTGTGAAAGAAAATATTCTACCTTCTCTTTCTATCTGTTCCTTCTCCTCTTCCTCCTTCTCTTTCTTCTTTCCTCCCTCTTGCTTTCAGTATTTATGTTTGTATATATATATATACACACACACATATATAATATGTGTGCATGAGTATACATGCATGCGAATAATCTGTTTATTCTTTTCTATTTGGGGAATTGTTTATAATGCAATAATATATATTTTATATAGAAATAATGTTAATAAAGTCCTCACTTATTGAGTGGTATTATTAGTATACACACAACATTGTTGTAAGCTTAACATGTATTAAACAGTTCAATCCTCACAAGGATGGTATGAAGTGGGTACCAATATTACCCATCTCTCAGGATGAGGGTAAGAGCAGCTCCTATTGATATAATCACTTAACCAAAGTCACAAAGCTAGGCAGTGGCAGTGTTGTAGTTCAAATGTAAGCAGTCTGTCTCCTGAGCTGGTGGTTCTGACCGCTGTAGGAGTATGCGTATATAATGAGTAATTAATAAAATGTGAACATATTTAGGGGTGCATGCTCAAGAAGTTTAGAGGGAATGACTTTTTTAAAATATAGAACAACATTCAGACTATCTTAATATACTTAAAATTAGTCATGTAATGAAGCTAGTGAGCTTACAAAATGGGGGTACTTAACAATGGCTGGAAGAAACTTTCTAGGATCAAAGTGCTATTATACACGATTCAGCTCCTTTGTAAGTATCTGTTAAGCAATGTATTCTTTTTGGCAGCACTGTGTATGCTGTGGCTAATTCTTGATATATACAGCACACATATACAGATGATCTCTGCTTGCTACTTTACCATCTTTTTGAGGAGGTGGAAAGTCAACTATCCCTAAACACTCACAGACACACACTAATATTAAAGTCAAGATTAACTTTGACCCTCAGGATTTTTTGTTGCAACATCTGGTGCTATCAATGATAATATCTTCTGATTAACATTGAGAGAATTGGCCCTGAATCACTAACATATGTGTAAGGAGCCAATTTAGTTTCTAAATTATGCAGAAATAGCTTAGCATAACATCTGGTTAATGTGCTACTAAAAATGAATTCCATTTTAATAGATAAAAGTTATATAAGCCTCCTTTGGGAGAAAGAGCAGACAAATTGAATTTTCTCAAATATAAGAAGTATGTGTAATACACATTTTTGTAAGTGGAGTTATTTTTATTAAAATAGGTATGTATTTATGTGAGTTTTGATATATAAAATATGAAAAATAATGGTATTTTCTTATATCTTTCGTATCAATTACCTTTTTTCTTTTAAGAGAGTATAGTTTTTCCTGTTGATTTGTTGATTGACTGAATAATTGATTGATTGGTGTATATTGGGGGGTAATGGAGGAATCTGTTCCTCTTTTTCCGGGATGGATTTTGGATAAGACAGCCTCACACATACAGTGGTAGACTATGATCTCTTAAATAGATCAGTCTCATCTTCCACAAAATTTTCTGTGGTATGTACCTTAGAGTTGATTAATTTGTAATACCTTATAAATGATTACTTTCAGACTTTGAAGACAGCTCTTATGCCCCTCTTTTTGTTTTAAATCAGTGGTGGGAGTATATGTATTGACTTAAGATGAATATTATATGTATACAAAGATGAGCGCATTTTTTTCTGTAGTTAATTTGCAGCTTCCAAGAAATTCTCAAAGGTATTGAGTATTAGGGCAAAGAAAAGAATAAATATAACTGCTTTAGGTCAATTTTGAATTTCTCAAAAAGTCGTTTGAGTAGTAATTAATTTTCTTAGAGTCAAAATTAAGTTGTTACAAGGTCTAAACCACTCATTGAGTGACTTCAGTTAACACATCTGTAAAGCAGTTCCTTCAGATTAGGTTTATTTTTAGTGTCCTTTCTGATGACAAGAGCCTGTGTGTTTGCATTCATTTCAAAGGAACAAATATTTCCAGGTCAGATGAGGAGATAAAATAAACTCAGATTGGAATTCACCAATACAATGGGCTATTTCAGCTTTCCACAGTCATTATTGGCTATCTATTAACATTTTAAGCACTGACATATATTTAGAGATTGTCCATGGGATGATAGTATGGATTTCTATTTATTAATGATGTTTTGAATAATCTGCATTTGACTTTTTAGCTACTTAAAAAAAAAATATTCAGCAGAAAGATCTGGTAAATGCTGTTCCACATAATTCCCTCTTCTAAAAATCTGTTCCCTCTTTAAATGTACATAGGTAACATGTATAGTATACATATGTATATATGTAAAATTGCATATTTACAGTGTGTTGTGGAGAGTATAAAATGATGGTCATAAAGTGTAGAATAGGTACTTTATAAAACGTAGCAATTGATACCTTTGTCTGCAAAACAATTTTCATATTTTTTTCCTCATCCAGAAGTATATTTTGGGGAAGCTTAAGGAATTCATTTAGCCTTTTTGTGAGTTACTGAAGTATGAAAACATTGCTTCCTATGATAACCACATAATTCAGAGAAGCTATGAATGTGAATCAAGAACTGTGGAAGGTAACGTGGGAGAGAATGGACATATGTACGACTGAGTCACTCTGTTGTGCACCTGAAACTCTTACAACATTGTTAATCAGCCATAGTCCAGAATAAAATAAAAAGTTAAAAAAAAAGAAATATGGCAGGTATTGAATGCCATTTCCTCATGATTTGGCACAAAGTACATGGGAGAAAGCTGAAGAAATTAAACTCTCAGAAGAAAGGCAGTTCATTAACCTTCTTTTTTTTGCATGAAGTAGAATTTTAGAACACTTTTATGCCTTTCATTTATTGAAAATGATGTCTTAATAAATAAAATGTATCTTGAGGGCTAAAAGGTTTGAACTCTGTAGGGCAGGCCTGCAAGCTGAAAACTCTCAGGCAGGATCAGAAACTGCAGTCTTAAGGCAGAATTTCTTCTCCAGGAAAATAATCTGTTTTGCTCATAGAGCCTTTTAACTGGTAGGATGAGTTACACTCATACAGTTAAGAATAATCCACTTGAAGTCAAATTATCATATACGTTCACATTTACAAAATTATCTTCATAACACCTAGATTAGTGTTTGGTTGAATAAGTGGGTAATATAGCCTAGCCAGGGTGGCACATAAAATATCACAATTGGATTAAGTTTATAGCTTAATATTAAAGGAAAATAGAGTAAAGTATGTAAACAGAAAAAAATAATTTACAGATCATACTACATTTCATTTGCATCAGAAAATTGCTGTTCAGTCACTCAGTCATGACTGAGTGGACTGCGACTCCATGGACTCCAGCACACCAGGCTTCCCTGTCCTTCACCATCTCCCTGAGCTTGCTCAAACTCAAGTATATTGAGTTGGTGATGTCATCCAATCATCTTATCATCTGTCACCCCCTTCTCCTCCTACCCTCAACCTTTCACAGCATCAGGGTCTTTTCCAATGAGTGGGCTCCTCACAACAAGTTGCCAAAGTACTGGAGCTTCAGCTTTGGCATCAGTCCTTCCAATGAATATTCAGCGTTGATTTCCTTAGCCGACAAAGATCCATCTAGTCAAAGCTATGGTTTTTCCAGTAGTCATGTATGGATTCAAGAGTTGGACCACAAAGGCAGCAGAGTGCTGAAGAACTGATGCTTTTGAACTGTGTGGTGTTGGAGAAGACTCTTGAGAGTCCCTGGGACTGCAAGATCAAACCAGTCAATCCTAAAGGAAATAAGTCCTGAATATTCACTGGAAGGACTGATGCTGAAGCTGAAACTCCAATACTTTGGCCACCTGATGCAAAGAACTGACTCACTGGAAAAGACCCTGACAATGGGAAAGATTGAAGGCATGAGGAGAAGGGGATTACAGACGATGAGATGGTTGGATGGCATCACCAACTTCATGGACATGAGTTTGAGCAAGGTCCAGGAGTTGGTGATGAACAGAGAAGCCTGGCATGTTTCAGTCCATGGGGTCGCAAAGAGTCAGACATGACTGAGTGACTGAACTGAACTGATTTCCTTTAGGATTGACTTGTTTGATCACCTTGCTGTCCAAGTGACCTCAAGAGTTTTCTCCAGCACCACAGTTCCAAAGTTACTAGAAGGCAAATCATCCTTAAAGTCCGGACATTTGCATGTTTCTTTTCATGTCTCAGGAATTATAGTGAGGCTTTTCAACAACACTGCTGATGTCCTTGTCTATATTTTCGTTTATAGTAAAATGAAAACCTCAATCCTTCACCACAGATTTGAGTCAGTTGGTTCCCCTCATCATGAACATTATTTATAAACCACAACAAACGAGTACTGACATCATAAAAGGTGGCTATCAAAAACTTTCTGCACACTCTGTTAGGAGTAAAATTCTGTTTCATCTACCATGGAATTTGTTGACTTGATGACATTGATAACATTTCCAGTGGGATGTCAGAAAAACTATCTAGAGACTTTCCTGGTGGTCCAGTGGTTAAAAATCTGCATTCCAGTGCAGGGGACACAGGTTGGATCCCTGGTTGGGGAAACAGGATCCCGTATGCAGTGGGGTAACTAAGCCCATGCACTGGTACTACTGAACTCACATGCTCTGGAGCCCATGCACCACAACTAGAGAAGCCTGCATCCTACAATGAAGAACCTGTGTGCTGCAACTAAGACTTGAGATGGCCAAAAATTAAGAAATAAATAAGCAAACAAACAAATAAAAAGAAAATAATCTAAAATTAGGAAGTAAAGTATCTATTTACTGAGTCTTCAGTGCAGTGCAGAGCTTAATTATTTATTGACTAATCTGTTTTACAGCTCTATAATGGCAAAAGTTAATATAAAAATTTTTGTTTAATGAGATATTGTGAGGGTTAATTTGATTTATCAAGTTGGGTAAGCCACAATGCCCAGATATTTGGTTAAACATTATTCTGGATGTTTCCGTTATGTAACATTTCATCTTTATGGCTTTAAAGGACTAATGGCCCCTAGCAGACTGGTGAAATAGAGTTTGTCACTGTGATGTTAACATCTACCTTATATTCCTCTGGCTTGTAAGACTATTTTACCCTGTGGGCTCAATTTCTTTCTGATTGCTGCAGTTTTAGTATTGTAATAGAGTATCTATGGTTATTCTTTTTTTTTTTTTTCTCTCTTGAAGAAGTACCTTTGATGGAGGTTTTTTCCAAGGGCTGGGAAATCTATGGATTGATCTAGGCTTGACATATTTTTTTTTGCTTCACTTTTATGTAGTATTGACACTACTTTGAGAAGTTCTTCTTTGCCAACATTGTTTTCTAAGAACCCTGGGGGAAACTTTATTTATTATACCTGTCTGAACATTTTCCTACTTTTATCTAAAATATATAAAGAACTCTTGAGTCAACAGTAATCAAATGTAAAACCTGATTTTTCAAAAACTGTACAAAAGACTTGAGCAAATGATTCATCAAAAAGATATGTGAATGGCAAAGAGCACATAAAAACGTTCAACATCATTTGTCAACAGGAAAATGTGAGTTAAAATCATAATTAAATATCACCACACATCTATTAGAATGACAAAAATTAGAAAGACTGACTATACTAAATGCTTGAGAGGATATGAAGGAAATGGAAAGCTTGCACACCACTGCTGGTGAGAATGTAAAATGGTGCAACTCTTTGGGAAATAGTCATTTCATTTTTAGGTATTTACTTTAGAGAAAATGAGATTTATGTCTATAAAAGATCTATACATAAATGTTCATAGAAAATCTGTTTGCAATGGTTAAAAACTGAAAATAACACAAATGCCCATCAACAGTTGAATAGACAAGCAAATTGTGTTATACTCAGGCAATGCAACAGTGTTTAGCTATTCTTTTTGATACAACCTAAACTTTTAACATAATATTTCCTTCTAGACACATTTTGTTTCCTGCAAGAAAGCTTTTCTAAACAAGTTGGTAAGATAAGTTATGGGTTCTTCACCCAGACAGCCCATGTGTAATCCCATTGCAAATATATACAATTAATTTCTAATTTGTGTACTATTAAGTATTAGCAAATATAGTTTCTTCATGATGTGCATTCTCCTCCTTCATTCAATCTTTTAATAGATCTTTAATAACAACCCATAAAATTGAAGGCACTGTTAATTTACATATCATTTTAGAAGAAAAACTTCTACCTTGGTTTCTCTGTTCTTTTCTCCTATCCATCTTCTTTTTCTATCTCCATTTCTTTCTTCAGTGTCATTCTTTACTTAGCTGGAGATAAACTAACAAATATAATACAAAATAAGATGGAATCTCATACTTCATGAGAATTGTACCAGTTAATAAACAGGTGTCTCGTATTTTTGCATTCAATGGTAAAAAAAAAAAAAAGTATGTTTTACACACAGCAGCACACCAAAATGTATTCTGATATTATGTTTTAGGTCCCAGGAACTTCACTTTTACTCTTGGAATTTATTGTCGGAAGATATATTTTGACCCAGGCAGGGGCCATGTTCTTAGATATTCAATTTGCTTTAAAGTAGCTATTGTCCACTCCACTAACTTTTACGAGTAGGCATGTAGGCAAGTCAGAATATGTTATATTAAAATAAATTAAAAAAAAACAAAAAAACAAAAAAAGACTTCAATACCAAGCATGTTGTGCATCAATCAATTATAATGAGTTGAATTTTATATTGCATTTTTAGACCAACTAAGTTTGGTATACGTGAAGATCATAGCCATACTGACATTTCGCTATATGCCTTGCTCTGTGTAATAGCCATTTATAATAAAGCCACTTGGGTCTTCTTTTCTCAATTGACTGTGCCAAGCTCTTTCATACCTCAGGACCTCTGCATGGCCAGGGCTTCCCTGGCGGCTCAGATGGTGAAGCATCTTCCTGCAATGCAGGAGACCCAAATTCGATCCTTGGGTCAGGAAGATCCCCTGGAGAAGGAAATGGCAACCTACTCCAGTATTCTTACTTGGAAAATCCCATGGACGAGGAGTCTGGCTGGCCACAGTCCATGGGGTTGCTAAGAGTTGGACATGACTGAGTGACTAACACTGCATGGCCATGTCTTTTCTGCCTAAAAGACTCTACGATTAGGAAAGTGTATGTGCTCAGTCCCTCAGTTGTGTTCAACTCTTTACAACCCCTTTGGACTGTAGCCCACCAGGCTCCTCTGTCCATGGAATTTTCCAGGCAAGAATACTGGAGTGGGTTGCCATTTCCTACTCCAGGGACAATTAGGAATATTTACTGGCCAATCAATTCATTCTTTAGTTTTCAGGCTGTAATTCCATTTTTTCAAAGATACTCACCTCTGATCACCCCAATATAATTTTGGCATATAATTACATTTCTTTTAACATATTATATTTTTCTTCAAAGTGTGCTAACTAGGTATATTATTATTATATGCATTCATAGCAAATTAGACAACAGCAGGCGCCAAGCAATAGAAGTGATGCTCACTTATGCTTGAATAGGGTCCGGGGATGCCCCTGTGAGACAGTTATTATACATTTAGTTTCTGGATAATGGAAAGTTCGAAGATTCAAAGGAATGTTTCAAGGTGACCTAGGTAATGACTATTTACCAAGTGTTACAGAAGCATTTCAATATTTTATGCATTCTCAATGGTATTCTGGCACATACAGTTATAATTCAAGTTTCCTTATCACAGTTTCCATTTGTCTCACTATCTGTGTTATTGTTTATTGCCCATCTCTCTCCCTAGATAATACACTCCATCATAATAAAAGCAGCCTCTGTTTAATAACCATTTAAACTATAATAGCTAGAGATGACTGATGAATAAACAAATGTCTCTGATGCTGGGGCTTCATACTCTACTATATACTATATTAAAAAAAAAAAGGTTCTGTATTCTCTTTCAAAGCACCATGAAATGTTTTCTAATTTGTGTATTTATAAGTAGGAAGACTCAACCTAGTCAAGTACTTGGAGAGATTGAATTCACTCCTTGAATAGACCAGAAAATGCTTCTCTTCAAGCCATTATAGTTCATCACATAATTGATTTCATGGGAAATGGCTACACTTTCTTCTACCAGAAATAAGAATAATGGTTTATTATGAACAATCCCACTAAGGAGCTAGGGATAAAATGCATAACAAAATTTTAATAGGTGTCAGAATTACTAAGTAAATGGGGGATATTTCCTGTAGATACTTTTATCTAGTTGAATATAATTAAATGTGATGATCTTCTCTACTGAAAAAAATCCTCCTGCCATTTGATACACTTTTTGAGTGTATCACAGACAAAGTATAACAGCTGAACTGGATGTTTATCCTCCAAATTCTTATAAAATGTTTGCTTTAACAAAAAAAAATTGTCTCAAAGTCATCAGATAATTAAACCATCAAATATTAGGCTTTCAAATTCCCCATTATTCTGAAAGCATTGTTGTGTAATTGATTTTCAATAATTTTAGGAATTTTAATACATTCTTCTGCCTTTTTGCTTAATGTGAATCATTTATTTTCCACTGGGTTTACAAATGAAGCCAAAACATATAGGATCGAGGAATCAGGATAAAATGCAAAACTCTATAAATTATCTGGAGCCTCAGAAATTTGGGATGCCTGGCAGAGAAGGGTCAGAAAGCTTATGAACCTATGCTAGTATTTGCTTTCTTAAATAATAAATCATCAACTGTGAACTCAGTATGTTTTTCAAGAAATATATGTATAGTGATAATGATAGAAAGCTATATTTCAGGCAATTTAAAGCATTGTATCCTTTAAACCAACACTAAATATAAGATTCCAATTTTTACTTTCTTCATGAAGTTCAAGAAGACTAAGAAAGGTATAAAGCTAGTGACTTAAACAAAATCTTCTTTCTCCCATACAATCTAAATATCCTTCTTCTACTCGACTTAAAAAAAAAAAAATAACATCTGTCCTTCTAATATACCATATAAATACATCTTTTGAAATTTTTTTTATTTGGTTACTAATCACTGTCTATCTCCACTCACTGGAATATAAACTTTATCAAGGAGAGATCATGTCTCTTTCATTCACAGACGTATCTTAAACATCTAGAACAGTGCCTGGAACATTAAAGGCTCTCCATACATATTTAATTGAATGAATATATGATCATTACACCATACAACATATCATGCCATAGAAGGTAACTTTTAGGTTTTAAAATACCGTACTAAAATTGATATCAAAACAGGTGCTATTGAGTTAGTACTCAATAAGTATAACAATATTAGTACTAAAATACATAAATTCATTTTCTGTAATTTGAGCACTACCAATTTATTTGAAACAGTTATCTTGTTTCTCAGAACTAAACGTCTTTTCAGTTCTTGGAGTCACTTTTTATTGTTGAATAGGAAACTCCCAAAATATATATATATATATATTTTACCATACTGCAGGAATTGCAGGAATGTCAAAATGATGTGTATGTTTTGCTTGCATTTTCAAATATAATCAACTTAAACACTGATGTGTATGTTTTGCTTCCATATTAAAATATAATCAGCTTAAATACTGATTGAGGTTAAAAAAGTTTTTTGGTGTCAATAGCAACCAAGAATTATTTAGATGAGGGTACAACCAAGTATGAGTTTCTTCAGCATGTAACTTGGGGAGAGGGAGGTAGGGAGTCTGACTTAAGACTGCTGCATTCTGATTTACATATTTTAAAAGCCATTAATTTAATTCAATATTTAAGTGAATAAGTGATGCCACATATTTATTAAATATGTCACATTACCTGAGTGCACAAGGAAAGACCAAAATGAAGAATTATTATTCTAGAAGCAGATTTCTAGGGAGAGGACAGGGACCTGAGTTCTGATTCTGGCTCTTTTTCAAGCATGTAGACCTGAAAATGATATTAGTTCTTGGTGTTTTCAATCATCCATCACTTATAAAGTGGGAATAATGATGACATTCTACATACTTGATAGGTAATACTGATATTTCAGAATTAAGTTAGATCCTATAAGTGTAATATACTCAATAAACATAAAATATTTTATCAATATAAGGACTTTGTAAATTGATGATTTCAAACTGTGGTGCTGGGGAAGACTCTTGAGAGTCCCTTGGACAGCGAGGCGATCAAACCAGTCAATCCTAAAGGAAATCAAGCCTGAATATTCATTGGAAGGACTGGTGCTAAAGCCGAAGCTCCAATTCTTTGGCCACATGATGTGAAGAGTCTACTCATTGGAAAAGACCCCGATGCTGGGAAAGATGGAGGGCAGGAAGAGAAGGGGACGGCAGAGGATGAAATGGTTGGATGGCATCACTGACTCAATGGACATGAGTTTGGGCAAACTCAGAGATGGTGGAGGACAGGGAAGCCTGGTGTGCTGTAGTCCATGCTGTTGCAAAGAGTCAGACAAGACCTAGTGGATTAACAGCAAGAAAATTAAACAGCTAAAACATGTTAGTATGTAAATGGAAATATAATTTGTGACATGCTATGCTGTGTAACTCAGTAACCACAACAATGACCTGCTAAAACACACCAAAAAATAGATGAATCACAAAAACATTATGCAAGATGAAACAAGTTAAACCCAAAAGAATTTGTACTGAATGAATTCATTCATGTGAATACTCTAGAACAGGTAAAAACTAACTTATGGTGATAGAATCAGAGAAACATCTCTGGGGTGATGGAAATGTTGTATAAACTGCTTGTGTCAGTGTTTATAAAGACATAGACATTTATCAAATATCAAAAAGCTGTGCTCTTAAAAATCCATGCATTTTTACCTGTAAGTCGTTTCTTCAAAAAGATGAGATACAGTAGAAAAACAGGTTTACAGTCATGATTACTTTAAATTTCATGCTTCATAGTGAACTTAATAGTAAACATCTTTGCATTATAGTATCTGAATATATTTCTCTGAACCTGGACAAGGCCTTTCAGCTGAATAGCCTACAGATGTTTCTGCAGATAGAACTTAAACCACATATAATTCACAAGAAAATTGTCTGGTTTATCCCATTCTCTGCAAAACCTGATCACAACCCATGTATTCCTACAAGAATAAAATCTGACACCCAAGGAAATGTTCTACTGGCCCTTAAAATACTCTTCTTGAGTTCAGAGCTGTGATTTTGGCTTCAGTAAAAATTGCCCTCTATAATTATAACTCCATTTCTCAGCTGTATTGTTTTCCCATGGACTTCTGAAAAGACTGCTTGATTTCCACTGGACTGCTTCATCTGTCATTGTTCTTTTCTTACAGTTAAGAGAAGTTACATTCTTGAAACTAGAGCTGTCAAATAGGGTCAAAATGTTTACCTAGCCAGTCTTACAGCTGCTCATGTCAATTTTATCTCCTGCAGTTTCCATAGCTCTTAGGCTGCTCCTGCGTCATGACCTGGAATTCACACCAGAAAAGTAACAAATAATCTTCTTCAATTTGAAGTTCTTTTACTGGACATGAGAAAATTCAAATTCTTTCTTCTGTTTAATCTGGGAAATTTAGTAGATTAGACATTGCAAGAAGACTCTAGAAAGTTTATATTCCTCTTCCTTTGTCGTTCAGTAACTCAGTCATGTCCGACTCTTTGTGACCCCATGGACTGCAGCACACCAGGCTTCCCTATCCTTCACTATCTCCCTGAGTTTGCTCAAACTCATGTCCATTGAGTTGGTGATGCCATCCAACCATCTCATCCTCTGTCATCCCCTTCTCCTCCTGCCTTTAATTTTTCTCAGCAAAAGGGCCTTTTCCAATGAGTTCGCTCTTCATCATGTGGCTTCTTCCTTTAATCATCTTCTTTTTCATGAATACAGTCATCCATTTCTTCACTCATTTTTTTCATTCAGCAACCCAGCTAATTGCCAACTCATTGATCAATCCTTCCTTTTCCACTCTCAGTTCAATTCAGTTCAGTCACTCAAGTCGTGTCTGACTCTTTGCGACCCCATGAATCACGGCACGCCAGGCCTCTCTGTCCATCACCAACTCCCAGAGTTTACTCAAACTCATGTCCATTGAGTCGGTGATGCCATCTAGCCATCTCATCCTCTGTTGTCCCCTTCTCCTCCTGCCCTCAATCCCTCCCAGCATCAGGGTCTTTTCCAATGAGTCAACTCTTCGCATGAGGTGGCCAAAGTATTGGAGTTTCAGTTTCAGCATCTTTACATACCTGCAATTCATTATCTGCACATCCATACAGCTGCATATCTATGCATTTACCAATCTATCCATTTTCTATCCATTTATTCTTCCACTTAACTCAGCATCTACACAGTCATCCAACATTATTAAAACTGATTGTAACTTAGGCATCGAGTGCTATTAGAAATTTAAGGAATAAGAAAAAATTGTATATACTTATTTCAGGTAAGAGCAGAGATGAAAATTTCCTTCAGTTAATAAACTTTTTAAAGTTGCAAATGACTTTCAAATAATTTTTTCAGTGTTCATCTCTTCATCTGTTTACTCAAATCATGAATTTTCAGAGCAATGTAGCCACACAAAAATTAGCTGTGAAATTTGAGGAAAATACATTGATACCCAGGCTCCACTTCAATCCTTCTGTTGCAGCATATCCAGCAATTTAACCTGCATATCAAATATTTTGATAACTCTATAAGGATTTTGGAACATGGCCCAGCACTGAGACCAACAGGTTTCAGAGAAATCCTACAATGTAGTTTTCATTCAATACTGTGTTTTCAAGGCACCCCTTAAGAGAACACAGACATATATATTTTAACCAGACTTATGATACAACATAAATCTCACCTTGGGCAAAGATAAGCAACAAACTAATATCAATCAACATATTCAAAGTGTGTATAATTATAGTTGTTAAAAACACCACATGTTAATGAAAGGAGAAACAGTATGTTTTGTAACAAACTTACATTTCTTTAAAGAAAGAAAAGATTAAGTTTCTTTATCCTTAATTCTGTTTATATTTTTGTAAGAAACTCCTTCATTTTCCATGAAGAAATAATACGGAAGATTTAATTATTTCAGGATTCTCATTTAACTCCTTCTTATTAAGAGAGAATGAGATTTTTTGTGAGTGATAAATTGTGAATTTAAAATCTATTGACCCTTTTTTCTCTATTCAGTAGAATTAATTAAAAGTCATCTGCTGCTTGGTGACTTCTTTTATTCCTTCCTTTGGAATTCTCCCCTGTATAATAAACATTTTCCTCCACTTAATCTCTGTGATAAGCAGAGCTGATTTATAGCTGAAAGCTTTCTTCAAAAAGCATTTCTGGAACCCATCTCTCTGTCCTGCTTTCAGGATTTTATGAAAATTAGTCTGTAATTTACTTTGTAGATTGCCTGAGATCTGTCTTGCAAACCCATTTCTTATATGTAAATACAGATTTAGAATACAAAGATAAAAAATAGAGAAATAAAGTATTATATAACACTTTCATGGACTAAAGCATTCTGCTGATAAGTCTGCAAAGATAGGTAAGGGGTTGGTTTGTGGAGATCCTTATATACCTGGTAAAGAGACTGAACATAGCCCTACAAGGTTTGGAGAGAGAAGAGGGATTTGAGACAGGGGGAAATGGGCTCATTTCCATTTTGGACAGACAACCATTTAAGCTGCAGTACAGAAGACCACATGGAGATGACTGAATCAGAGGTACCTGTGTGGTAGGGTCCTACAATGATTCAGAGGAGGTGATAAAATCTAGAAAAGAATAGCAGTTGTGGAAATGCAGAAGAATATTTAGAATGAGATGTTTATTTTACTTTCTATCACCATTTTTGTTATTGTGATAAAGTCTGGGAAAGAATAGTGGCTATGGAAAGGCAGAAGAGTAGTTAGAATAAAATATTCATTTTACTTTCTATCATCATAAATATATGTGCAATTATTATTGAGATATCTCTTACCTCTCCTGCTTTTGATTTCCAGAATTAGACAAGTAAGATCATCTATTTCACTGTTTTTTGTTTTCCTATCATTAAAACAGCAAGGAGGAAAAATGTGCAAGGGATGCATTTTGACATCTGAATATATTGCTTAATCTCTAAAACTGGCAAATACGAGTCTCTTCTGAGAAATATGCTACTTGCCAGTAGCATCTGGCAGTGCATTCTGGAATATGTTTTCCAGGTAGCAGAAAGACTTCAGATTTCACTGCAGAGATTTCAAGGGAAAGACTCTACCCTTGCTACTTTCAATACCACTGGCCCGGAGTCAGAACTTTGCATAGAGGCAATTTATGGACACATATGTCTCTTTAAGTTTTCTATCCATGTTTAATTTCAATTAAACTCCGAAAGCTATCACTGCTAATGAGGAGTAAAAGCTAAGCCTTTTAAGGCCTGGTATACAATGTTCCCCAGTATCTTTCAGCTTCTACCAGGTCACCACTGGTATCTTTTGCTATCTGTTATACCCAAACTCTCCACATTCTCTCATGTCTGTACGTATTTCTTCATGCCATTGCCTCTGCTCCAGCTTCCCCTCCCAGTTCCTACATATGGCTGACTTCTTCTCTTTATAAATTCACTTCAAAGTTTAATTTATCTTTGAAATATTTCTTATACACCCCAAATATTTCAACTCCTTCGTACTATCCTCATAAGCTGTGCACATTTCCAACTCTACAGTCTTTCTGTTAATTTTGAGAATCTTACAAATTTTAATGTATACAAGGTCAACAAATCAGCATATCAAGTTTGCTTAAGAGAGATGCAAAAAGAAACCAGATTATTACAGGAAAAACTCTTCATGTATACAATAAAAACTAGAGCACTTCCATTTGTTATTCCCAGAAAAATATATTATAAGCAGTTGATAAAAAACATAACCTTTAAGTTTTTTTTTTCCAAACAGCTATTGGCAATGACTGAGTTAATGAACTGTATTTAGTTCTTGTTCTCAATATCCATTTTTTTTCTCTAATAAATAGACATGTAAAATCTTTATTTGGATAAAATACTCCAGTGATCATCTCATTTTTGAAGAACTATAATTGCTTTTTGATATATACTAGAGAAAATGAGCTAAATCTTCTCTTGTATGGGTTTACAGAGATCTTGCTTCTATAATGTTTAAATAAACAAAACAAATGTTTTACCCAGATGAAATGAATAACTTGCTCCCACTGGCCTACAAAGGCAGTTATTTAGCCACAGGAAAAAGAAAATGCCCTGGAATGTAATTCCACATAACAAAGATTCAACAGTACAAGTTTCTGAGTTAAGAAGCTTCAACACATTTCTTAAAAAAGGAAAAATAGCTTTAAACTCAAGCATTTTGAAAATTTCAAAAACTTCAACATTTTGAAAAGTAGATAGCAGTCTATTTGTAATGAAGAAAGAATATGTATTTCAAACAGATGGCTGAATAGATGGTCTTGCTTATGAATAGTAAGTAAAAGTGTTAGTCACTCAGTTGTGTATGACTGTTTGTGACACCATGGATTGTAACCACCATACTGCTCTGTACATGGAATTCTGCAGGCAAGAATACTAGAGTGGGTAGCCATTCTCTTCTCTGGGGGATATTTCCAACCCAGGGACTGAACTTGGGTCTTCTGCATTGTAGTCCACGGGGTCTCAAAGAGTCAGCCATGACTGGGTGATTGAACAACAACTCCTGAATTACAGATTCTTAACCATCTGACCCACCAAGAAAGCCCTATGAGTAGTAAAATAATGTTTAAATGCATATACCCATAAACTCTCATTGAATCTGTCAAATAACATTGAACAACATATATTAATCAAATCCTTTACAGATAAAGTAATATGCAACCAGTTTTAGAGACTTTGCTATCTCATTTTGCAAAAAATCAAAAGAAGTAAAATAAAATGCATATCATCTGGATTCAAACAACATAGGTTATATTTCCCCCAAATTGTAAGAACTGGCAAACTATTCAGAAGAAAATGCTACATATATATAATATAATAAAGTCTAATTAGGTTAGGTGAGAAGCCTCTATATTTAAAATTATAAAGCAATTTTTCTCAAAGTTTTGTATCTGTCTCTTTTAGAATATAGCACAGTTCTGATCTTTAATGGCATTTTTTTACTGTGGTATATTGGTTGCCTGGCTGCATGCATGAAGCTGTGATACAAAAATGTCTAACAGTTTATAAAAAGAATTTTTTTTTACATATCCAAAATATATCCATGACTACACCTATTTTCAACTTCAGAAAATATTCATACTTTCAATTGTTAACATGTAGTTGAAAATGTAGGATATGTACAAATTGTGAAGTGGGTTAGGAGACAGTTCAATATGGAAGAAAAAGGAAAAGGCATCAGTGATTGTAGTTTCAGTCTGGCCTTGCCTTTTAACTGTGGCCTAAGTGCAGGAGTCCAGGATACAGCCTTCTTTAATACTAAATGGCTGTTGTTCAGTCAAACAGTCATGTCTGACTCTTTGTGAGTCCCATGGACTGCGGCATGCCAGGCTTCCCTGTTCTTCACAAACTCCTCCTGGAGTTTGCTCAAGGTTTCTTCCAATGAGTTGGCTCTTTGCATCAGGTGGCCAAAGTATTGGAACTTAGCCTCAGTCCTCCCAATGAATATTCAGGGGTGATTTCCTTTAGTAAACTGTTCTCTCCCTTCTTCCCATTTGCCTTTACCTCTCCATTAGCAATGAAGTGATTTCTCATTTCTGCTGAAAACACAAATACTCCTGGAAATGGAAAATAAGTGCATGGTGGCTCAGACGGCAAAGAATGCTGCAATGCAGGAGACTCTGGTTTGATCCCTGGGTCAGGAAGATCCCCTAGAGAAAGAAATGGCAACCCACTCCAGTATTCTTGCCTAGAGAATTCCATGGACAGGTGAGACTGATGGGCTACAGTCCATGGGGTCGTAAAGAGCTGGACATGACTGAATGACTAATACTTTCATGCATCTCTGACTCAATGGACATGAGTTTGAGTAAACTCCAGGAGATAGTGAAGGACAGGGAAGCCTGGTGTGTTGCAGTTCCGTGGGTTGCAAAGAGTTGGACATGTCTTAGTGACTGAGAAACAACAAATCTTTCCTTAAGGGATTTGAGAATCTGAACTAGGAGAACAGCGATAGAGAGGCTAGAAAACAAAACAACACAAAATGAAGCAGTAGAAAGAAAGAGCACCAGGGGGAGCAGAAGAATGAGCAGAAAAAGAAGGTGATGACTACAGGAAAAAGATGTGGTTACATCATTTACAGATGTGAGTCTGTGTTCTCAGTGGGTATCTAGAACATCAATTTTTGCCAGGAAAAAGACAAAGATTTTTTTAACAGAAAGGGCGAGGTAAGTAGAGAATAATCTGATTATGGTACACTGTCCTCTGATCACTGATATTTGAAATAATAGTGAAGGCAAATTCATTTAATATTTTGTGTTGGCAAACTAAAAAAATAAATTTTATTTTCTCTGAATTATTAACTTGGGTTCATTGACTTAGATTATATCTTTGTAATTTTACCTCCTACACTATTATTTGATATTTAGAAGACACTGTAAAGCATACTTAGCTGAATTGATGAATTAAATACAGCACTAAATTGCTTTCACATGAGAGAAGAACCCCATTCTCAGGGAACACTAAACTTTAAATCCACACTTTAAATAACTATGTAGACTAAGTAGTCCATAACAAACACATTGCCGTACAATTCTTTATTAGACAGCACTGATATATAATGCACCTAGGCATTAGTAAAAAAAAATGCAGATATAATATACACACTTAGATTCTATGAAGAAGTAAACATGTAAGTCATTCTTAACATTTGCTCCTGGGAAGAAAATGTATGACAAACGTAGACAGTGTTTTAAAAAGCAAAGACATCCC
Organism: Muntiacus reevesi; assembly: GCF_963930625.1. Classification (NCBI taxonomy): domain Eukaryota; kingdom Metazoa; phylum Chordata; class Mammalia; order Artiodactyla; family Cervidae; genus Muntiacus; species Muntiacus reevesi. Next base: position 19,231,827 of record NC_089253.1, read on the forward strand.
TTTGTTGACAAAGGTCCTTATAGTCAAAACTATGGTTTTACCAGTATTCATGTATGGATGTGAGAGCTGGACAGTAAAAAAGACTAAGTGCTGAAGAATTGATGCTTTTAAACTGTGATGCTGGAGAAGACTCTTGAGAGTTCCTTGGACAACAAGGAGATCAAATCAGTCAATCCTAAAGGAAATCAACCCTAATATTCATTGGAAGGACCCATGCTGAAGCTGAAGCTCCAATACTCTGGCCACTTGATGTGAAGAGCCGACTAATTAGAAAAGACCCTGATGCTGAGAAAGATTGATGACAGAAGGAGAAGGGGACGACAGAGAATAAGATGGTTAGATGGCATCACCATCTAAGTATAACTATAATATATAGTATATGTATAGTATACTATAGTATATATATTTAATATATAATATATATTAATATATCATATTATTTTATATACTATATACTATTATATTATGTTATATATTAATTAGCTAATTATATATATAAATATACATAAACTATACATATATTACTATAAAATATATAATAAATAAATAGATATGATATATAATATAAATATACATATAAATATACCTATAATATACAATACAATATATATCAATAATATATTAATATACCACTATTAATAATTTAAGATATATTATTAAAATATATTTTATTATATTATGAATATTATATATTTTATATATTATCTATATAATACATTATATAGATAATATATATAATTATAACATATATCATATATTTATATATTATATAACTATATACATTATATATTATATATTTTATACATTATTATATATTATATGCATATATATTACATGTAATCTACATATATATGTTATATATATTATACAATTGTAATATATATAACTAATATATATGTAAAATATATTATATATAATATATTATATATTAAATATATATTTACATATATTATATATAATTACTGTATTGTACTATATATGTATATATAGAATAATATATAATACAATAGATATATATAGTATATATATATTGTATTGTACATTGTTTATATATTGTACATTGTATATATATATGTACAATGCATTGTACATTGTATACATATATAAGGTACAATAATGTATTTAAATCTGTATTTATATATAATATATAATCTATTTATATATAAATCTATCTAGCATGTAACACCTGTTATATATAGAGATAATCTATATATATATATAAATATATAGATTGCATATCAATTATATATTCTATAATATTATATATTATAGGATATAAAATATTATACATAATTATATATATAAGTATATAAATACTATCATATATATATATATATATATATACAGGGATTATTATATATACATATATATATATGTGTATATATATATATATGTATACAGGGACTTCCCTATAGCTTGGATGGTAAAGAATCTGCCTGCAATGCAGGAGACCTGGGTTCGATTCCTGGGTCAGGAATATCCCCTGGAGAAGGAAATGGCAAACCACTCCATCATTCTTGCCTGGAGAATCCCATGGACAGAGAAGCCTGGTGGGCTACAGTCCATGGGGTCACTAAGAGTCGAACATGACTAAGTGACTAACACACACATGTATAATATGAACCTGATGTGGAGGCTGTTAGCACTCACAGGTCTTACGTGCTGGGTAAGGTGTTGCATTTGCCTGGAGTAAACAATTAAAGCTATGTATATGTATAATATATGAATCTGCATACCAGAACCGTGTGCATGCTCAGTCATGTCTGACTCTCTATGACCCCATGGACTGTATCCTGTCAAGCTCTTCTGTCCAGGCAGAAATACTGGAGTGAATTACCATTACCTCCTCCAGGGGGTCTTTCCAACTCCCAGACTGAAATTGTGTCTCCTATATTGACAGGTGGATTCTTTACCACTGAGCCACCTGGGAAGCATATACAATCAAAAATTATGAATTGGATCTATAGTTATTACCCTGTACTACATTGTTATGTGAGAAAGTCAAATAATAGACAAACATATGGAGTATAATTCTATTTTTGAAAAAATCCTTGCAAAGTATATGTGCATATGTTCAGTTATATGAAATTTCATAAAATAAGGAAAAGTATATACTAATTTGTTAAAAGTCAGAGTATATCATTGTGTGAATGTATGGAAAATAATATAATTCTATCTTTAATTATAATTCAAGTTTAGGTATTTAAAGATTGAGCAAGTATATATTTATGGCCTAGAAGGCATTCAAATTTAAAATAGCTTTGCTTGATTAACTTATGTGATTTTGGGCATCTTCACAGATTTATTGAACACCTTCCAATGAACACTTAGGACTGATCTCTTTAGGATGGACTGGCTGGATCTCCTTGCAGTCCAAGGGACTCTCAAGAGTCTTCTCCAACACCATAGTTCAAAAGCACCAATTCTTCGGCGCTCAGCTTTCTGTATAGTCCAATTCTCACATCCATACACGACCACTGGAAAAACCATAGACTTGACTAGATGGGTGTTTGTTGTCAAAGTAATGTCTCTGCTTTTTAATATGCTGTCTACGTTGGTCATAACTTTCCTTCCAAGGAGTAATCGTCTTAATTTCATGGCTACAATCACCACCTGCAGTGATTTTGGAGCCCAGAAAAATAAAGTCAGCCACTGTTTCCATTGTTTCCCATCTGTTTGCCGTGAAGTGATGGGACCGGATGCCATGATCTTAGTTTTCTGAATGTTGAGTTTAAGCCAACTTTTTCACTCTCCTCTTTCACTTTCATTAAGAGGCTCTTTAGTTCTTCTTCACTTTCTGCCGTAAGGGTGGTGTCATCTGCATACCTGAGGTTATTGATATTTCTCCCAGTAATCTTGATTCCAGCTTGTGCGTCCTCCAGCCCAGTGTTTCTCATGATGTACTCTGCATATAAGTTAAATAAGCAGGGTGACAATATACAGCCTTGACGTACTCCTTTTCCTTTTGGAACCAGTCTGTTGTTCCATGTCCAGTTCTAACTGTTGCACCCTGACCTGCACACAGGTTTCTCAAGAGGCAAGTCAGGTGGTCTGGTATTCCCATTTCTTTCAGAATTTTCCACAGTTTATTGTGATTCACACAGTCAAAGTCTTTGGCACAGTCAATAAAGTAGAAATAGATGTCTTTCTGGATATTTTATAGATTTGTGTCATTTTAATAGCTTTTTACATCAATATCATTACATGTAATCTATGTATTTCAATATAGATTTCAAATTTAAATTTAAAAGAGGCACATGAAAAAATGCTCAACATAACTAATTATTAGAGAAATGCAAATCAAACTACAGTAAGGTATCACTTCACACCAGTCAGAATGGCCATCATCAAAAATCTAACAGTAAATGCTGGGGTTGGTGTGGAGAAAATGGAACCGTCCCACACTGTTGGTGGGAATGTAAAGAACAGTGTAAAAGTTCCTTGAAAAACTAAAAATAGAGCTACACTATTCATCAGTCCCACTCCTGGGGATATAGTCATAGAAAACCATAATTTGAAAATTCACTGTGGGTTTTCTAGAGTGTTCAAGATATGAGAGGAATGACCATCCTAATACAAGTGCATAGTAATTATGCACCCAACGTTCACTGCAGCACAAGTTACAATAGTCAGGACATGGAAGCGACCTAAAGGTTCATGAGCAGAGGAATGGATAAAGTAGGGGTACACATATACAACAGAATATTACTCAGCCATAAAAAATAACAAAATAATACTATTTGCAATGACATGATGGACCTAAAGATGTCATATAGAAGAAGTAAGACAAAGAAAGAAACAAATACCATATGAAATTGCTTATATGTGGAATCTTAACAAGAATGGTGCAAATGAACTTAGTTACAAAATAGGAATAGAGTCATAGATGTAGAGAAAAAATTTATGGTTATCAAGGGGGAAGAAAGGGGAAGGGATAAATTGGGAGATTGGGGTTGACAGATACACACCACTATACATAAAATAGATAACTAATAAAGAACTACAATATAACAGAGAATTCAACTCAATATTCTGTAATGACCTACCTGTATTGGAAAAAAAATCTCAAAAAGAGTGGAGATACACACACATGCAGACCCCCACACACACACATATATGTAATTGATTCACTTTGCTATATAGGAGAGACTAACGAAACATTGCAAATCAACTATATTTCAATAAAAATCAATTTTAAAAAGACACAATGAATTTAATCAGTGTAAAACAACCCTGCTGGTAACACATTAAAAAAAAAAGAACAAAATACAGAAAAGTTGAGACTGGAATGGGTACTGTTGTGATGTTTGCTGTATACGTTTATGACCTGCTCCCTCATCTAGGGCTTCCCTATTGGCTCAGTGGTAGAGAATCCACTTGCAATGCAGGAGACTCGCAGGAGATGCAGGTTCAATCCCTGCTCAGAAAGATATCCTGGAGAAGGAAATGGCAACCCACTCCAGTATTCTTGCCTGGGAAATCCCATGGACAGAGAAGCTTGGGCTACACTCCATGGGGTCGCAAAGAGTGATATGACTGAAGTGACTGAGCATGCACATCCCTCATCTAAACTGAAATTTGAATCTGTGGAGGATTTTTCCCTGGGTTTCCAGTGACAGAAATGGTGTCCTGCTCATAGACTGTGTTCAACCAGTACTTGTCACTGAAGACGATTCCAACCCTAAGAAGCATCCCAAAATTCAGGGTCTTAGAGTGACAGTACTTCTTTTATTACCTTATCTAAAAATAACTAAAGATCATAAATGTTTTGAAAATCTCCTCAAATCTCTACTAGCTTGGTCTTCCTACAATTTCTTGAAAACATACAAGAGAAAACTCCTATAATTACTATGCATTTGTATTAGGATGGTCATTCCTCTCATATCTCGAACACTCTAGAAAACCCACAGTGAATTTTAAAAATCTATTTTAATGTGCTGTCCCAGGATATTGTATCATTTAGGGGCAAATTAAATGCCCCTACTATGGTGGTTCAGATTTCTCTTCCTTTCACTAGACTTGCTGTTTTAGTTGCTAAGTTGTCTCCAACTCTTTTGTGACCCCCTGGAGTATAGCCCACCAGGATCCTCTGTCCATGGAAATTCTCAGGCAGCAATACTGGAGTGGGTTGCCATTTCCTTCACCAGGGGGGCTTCCCAACCCTGGGATTGAACCTGTGTCTCTTGTATTGGCAGGCAGATTCTTTACCACTGAGCCACCTGAGAAGTCCTTCGCTAGGCTTTGTTGTTATTTGGTCGCTCAGTTATTTGCAACCCCATGGAGCACAGCACACCAGGCCTCCCTGTCCCTCGCCATCTCCCAGAGTTTGCCCAAGTTAACAGTCACTGCATTGGTGATGCCATCCACCAATCTCATCCTCTGATGCCCTCTTCTCCTTTTGCCCTTGATCTTTTCCAGTATCAGGGACTTTTCCAATGAGTCATCTGTTCATATCAGATGACCAAAATACTAGAACTTCGGCTTCAGCATTAGTCCTTCTAGTGAATATTCAGGGTTGATCTCCTTCAAGATTGGTTTGATCTCCTTGCTGTCCAAGGGACTTTCAGGAGTCTTCTCCAGCATTACAATTCAAAGGTATCAATTCTTTGGCATTCTGCTTTCTTAACAGTCCAACTCTCACAACTGTATGTGACCACTGGGAAGACCATAGCCTTGACTATATGGACCTTTGTTGGCAGGGTAATATCTCTGCTTTTCAATACACTGTCTAGGTCTGCCACTGCTTTCCTTCCAAGAAGGAACTGTCTTCTGATTTCATGGCTGTAGTCACTGTCTGCAGTGACTTTGGCGCCCAAGAAGAGGAAATCTGTCACTTCTTCCACCCTTTCCCCTTATATTTGCCATGCAGTAGTGGAGCTAGATGCCATGATCTTAGTTTTTTAAATATTTAATCTTAAGCCAGCTCTTTCACTCTCCTCCTTCACCCTCATCCAGAGGCTCTTTAGTTTCTCTTTGCTTTTTGCCATTAGAGTGGTGGTATCTGCATATCTGAGGTTGTTGATGTTTCTCCTGCTTATCTTGATTCTGGCTTGTAGCTCATCCAGTCCAGAATTTCTAATGATGTGCTCAATGTATAGATTAAACAAACAGGGTGACAGCAGACAGCCCTGTTATACTCCTTTCTCCATCTTCAACCAATCAGTTGTTCCATACAGGATTCTAACTGTTGCTTCTTGACGTACATAACAGGTTACTAAACTAGCAGCCCCTTAATTTATTTCCTTCATTTTAGTACTATTTTAAATCTTAGAGTTACACTCAGTGAACAGGATAAATTGAACTGTGCTTGTTAAATAAATTAACTAAAAACACAATGGAGGGGTTGTAAACTCAGTCTGAGAAACTTCCATCTAAAATGTCAAATAGAGTCACAAATATTCACACCCCTGGTTACTCAGGATGAAATATAGTAGTTGTTCAGTCGCTAAGTTGTGTCCAACTCTTTGTGACCCCATGGACTGCAGCATACCAGGCTTCCTTGTCCTTCACTATCTCCCAGAGTTTGCTCAAACTCATGTCCATTGAGTCAGTGATGCCATCCAACCATCTCATCCTCTGTTGTCCCTTTCTCCTCCTGCCTTCAATCTTTTCCAGCATCAGGGTCTTTTCTAATGAGTCAGTTTTTGCATCAGGCAATCAAAAGTATTGGAGCTTCAGCATCAGTCTTTCCAATGAATCTTCAGGGTTGATTTCCTTTAGAACTGACTGGTTTGATCTTCTTGCTGTCCAAGGGACTCTCAAAAGTCTTCTCCGGCACCACAATTTGAAGCATCAATTCTTCGGCACTCAGCCTTCTTTATGGTCCAACTCTCACATCTGTACATGACTACTAGAAAGACCATAGCTTTGACTATACGGACTTTTGTTGACAAAGTGACCTCTCTGCTTTTTAATATGCTGTATAGGTTTATCATAGATTTCCTTCCAAAGAGCAGCATATTTTAATTTCATGGCTGCTGTCACCATCCACAGTGATTTTGGAGTCCAAAAAGATAAAGTCTGTCATTGTTCCTATTCTTTCCCCATCTCTTTGTCATGAAGTGCTGTATATAATAGACTATCCTCTTAATTCAGATGTATTGAAAATAATACCATTAAACAGAAATATTGGAGAGTTTTTCTCTAAATGTAACATTCTAGAGATAGAAATATTAACAAAAGTTCTACATTTATCTGTATGCTGAATATATTTTTAACTATCTCTTTGGCATTCAGATCTCAATTATTAAGGTGAATTAGCATACTAGACTTTAATGACATTAATTTTGCTCTTCTTTTAAGCAGATCCAAAAGAATATAAGGAATATAAACATTTTTACAAATGTATTTATCTTCATGTACAATTTTTTCATATAGAATATTTTAAAATTTCATGTTCAATAGTAATAATTTTATTTTTATTTCTTTAGATAAAAGAATTAAAGGCATACTACTGCCTAAATGAATTATCTTCTCAGTTCATGCCAGGGGCTAAGTAGTTCTCAGCCTCTCATTATGCTTAATTTGTGTATAAAGTCCCTCATGACCCAATTGTGTTGTGCTCTCAGGGCTCAACATCTACTTATTAAAAAATTCTCATTCATAAATCAAATTTACAAGATTGATTAACTCTTACTACCCACCAATAAGCATCTGATTAGTTTACAATGATTTCATTTGGTCACTTCAACAAGCAAAGTAATAAGACTAATCTGTGTATTACCCTCCATCTGTACCATATAGATGTGTTTGTGCCTAAGTTGTTTCAGTCATGTCTGACTCTGTGTGACTCCATGGCCAGACTCCTTTGTTCATGGGATTCTCTAGGCAAGAATACTGGATTGGGTTGCCATGCCCTCCTCCAGGGGATCTTCCTGACCTAGGAATTGAACTGGCATCTCTTGCATCTCCTGTGTTGAGAGGTGGGTTCTTTACCACTACCTGGGGAGACCCACCACATGGGTGTGTGTTAGTTGCTCAGTCCTGTCCAACTCTTTGAAACCCCATGGACTGTAGCCCCCCAGGCTCTTCTGTCCATGGCAAGGATACTGGAGTGGATTGCCATGCCCTCCTCCAGGGGATCTTCCTGACCCAGGGACCAAACCTTGGTATCCCACATTGCAGGCAGATTCTTCACAAGCAAGTGCCCAAGGAAGCCCCATACAGATGAGTTCTGTCCAATTATTTGTGTAAAATTCACATGAGATCATGCTTTCCAAAATATAAATCATTTAATTAGTCAGCTCTTGTAGAAGCCACATTGATTACCTCTTTATTAAGTTTGTATGTTTCATCTGTTTGTCCTATTTGTTATTATTATAGTGTAGATATATGCTTTGATGAGTACATATTCTGATTATCAGAGCCATGTCCCAATGTAATTTTAGGATGTTCTGATTCTATATCCTTCAGATCATATTTTTATGTAGTTATCCCATTTTAAAATTTATAACTAGCAGTTTCTTTTTTTTTAGAATTGATAACTTTTTAATGTCTGCAGCAGACCTTGAATACTGTGCAGTCCAATAATTTTTATTTAACAAACATGTAATGATTCAAAAAGAAAAAAAATGTCTTTCAGTTGTAGCAAAGATAAATTAATTTTCTCCTGTTCATTCTGTCAGATTCCAAGGTGATGAGGCAGCATAATGAGGGTTTCAGTAATACATATAATGTATTTTTGTAAATCTTTTAATAACAGTAAATGAAGAAAAATTTAACACCATATATATATTATATATATACATTGTATACATACAATGTATGTATATATATACATACACATATATTTGTGTATATGTATATACCTATATGTATACATATATATGTATGTATGTACAATGTCTGTATATATATATACATTGTATGTATACAATGTATATATATGTATATATCATGTTACATAAAAACCCAAATGAACTTTATAACCAAGCCAATAGTATTTTGTTCCGTGTGGTTGGATTGGCCTAAGGAAGACTTTAAAGCCTAGACATGATTATCTAATACCAACTTAGAAATGGGCAATTATTATGAAGCCCTCTGGCAGTCAGTAATTTTAGGTAACTATGTAAAGCAATGCATTTCCATCATACTAAATTTCATACTCAGGGATTAAGAGTTAAAGCAAAGATTCTCAAGCAGATAACAACATGAGAGTCACCTGGAAGACTATGTAAACACAAAACTTCTTTGCAAAGCCCCAGCATTTCTGATTCAGTAAATTCCTGATGAGGCCAGAAATTCTGCATCTCTAACAAGTTCTCAGAGGATGATGAAAACTACTGGTCCTAGGACCACAGTTTGAGGAAAACTGAGTTAGAGATGTTTACTCCTTTGAAAGATATTCAGAACTGAGCATAATTACCAGCAACCACAGCTGATCACAATGTAATTTAAAGTTATTGATACATGTAATAAAGAGGTGGGGAAAGATCTTGTCCTGAAGTCTCCTACTGTGATTTTCTTAATACCAGCCACTTCAGAGGAATAGATGGTGCAGGTAAATAGAGAGAGAGGCTGACTCAAACAATTTACTAATAGAATTACACTTTGGCTAAACACTCAAATCAACCACGGAATAGTTGCTGAATTGCAAAGCCAAAGAATAATGCTGACAACTGGATTTTTTTCTAGATTAAAGAAAACACACCTTTCTCTCATTATGGAAGAGATGTGCTCCACAACCCATTTGTATATGTAGTACCAATTTATCCTCCAGTTCCAAGTCTTCGTAAACAACTTGTATAAGCCTGCATGAAGCCCCTACTCATTTTCTCTGATGGGACACTATTCTGGGTTCTTCCAGAATCTGTGACCCCCAAATTGCAGTTCTAAGTCACCAAATAAACTGCCTTTTTGCTTCTCTATAGTTCATGGTTCTTTTGGTTGACATATACAAGTGGCTGGTAAGAGGGAGAAATGATAAATCTGGGTAAGTGGGGTGGTAGGTGAGCTACCTAACACCCTCTCCATTAGATAAAGCCAAATCTTTGAAAGTGTTTAAGGGAAATCTCATCATCATATTTACACTTTAGAAAGATCAGTAACCTGGATTCTTGAATTACTGGAATATTGAATTATTTATTCAATATTGCCCCTTATGGAGTATTTAGCAGTTAATTCATATATAGCATTAATAGACAGAGAATGGGCTTCCTATGTGGCACTAGTGGTAGAGAATGCCAATGCAGGAGACACAAGAGATGCAGCTGGATCCCTGGGTAGGGAAAATCCCCTGGAGGTGGGCACAGAAACCCACTTCAGTAATTTTGCCTGGAGAATCCCATGGACAGAGGAGCCTGATGAGCTATAGTCCAAAGAGTCACAAAGAAAAATACCGTTGGTAGCTTGATAGGGATTGCATTGAATCTATAGATTGCTTTGGGTAGACTAGCCATTTTGACAATATTGATTCTTCCAATCCATGAACATGGTATGTTTCTCCATCTGTTGGTGTCCTCTTTGATTTCTTTCATCAGTGTTTTATAGTTTTCTACGTATAGGTCTTTTGTTTCTTTAGGTAGATATACTCCTAAGTATTTTATTCTTTTTGTTGCAATGGTGAATGGTATTGTTTCCTTAATTTCTCTTTCTGCTTTTTCATTGTTAGTATATAGGAATGCAAGGGATTTCTGTGTGTTAATTTTATATCCTGCAACTTTACTATATTCATTGATTAGCTCTAGTAATTTTCTGGAAGAGTCTTTAGGGTTTTCTATGTAGAGGATCATGTCACCTGCACAATTTGTATGGAAATACAAAAAACCTCGAATATCCTAAGTAATCTTGAGAAAGAAGAATGGAACTGGAGGAATCAACCTGCCTGACTTCAGACTATACTACAAAGCCACAGTCATCAAGACAGTATGGTACTGGCACAAAGACAGAAATATAGATCAATGGAACAGAATAGAAAGCCCAAAGATAAATCCACAAACCTATGGACACCTTTTCTTTGACAAAGGAGGCAAGAATATACAATGGAAAAAAGACAACCTCTTTAACAAGACGTGCTGGGAAAACTGGTCAACCACTTGTAAAAGAATGAAACTAGAACACTTTCTAACACCATACACAAAAATAAACTTAAAATGGATTAAAGATCTAAATGTAAGACCAGAAACTATAAAACTCCTAGAGGAGAACATAGGCAAAACACTCTCTGACATAAACCACAGCAAGATCCTCTATGACCCACCTCCCAGAATATTGGAAATAAAAGCAAAACTAAACAAATGGGACCTAATGAAACTTAAAAGCTTTTGCACAACAAAGGAAACTATAAGTAAGGTGAAAAGACAGCCCTCAGATTGGGAGAAAATAATAGCAAATGAAGCAACAGACAAAGGATTAATCTCAAAAATATACAAGCGACTCCTGCAGCTCAATTCCAGAAAAATAAATGACCCAATCAAAAAATGGGCCAAAGAACTAAACAGACATTTCTCCAAAGAAGACATACAGATGGCTAACAAACACATGAAAAGATGCTCAACATCACCCATTATTAGAGAAATGCAAATCAAAACCACAATGAGGTACCATTACACGCCAGTCAGGATGGCTGCTATCCAAAAATCTACAAGCAATAAATGCTGGAGAGGGTGTGGAGAAAAGGGAACCCTCTTACGCTGTTGGTGGGAATGCAAACTAGTACAGCCACTATGGAGAACAGTGTGGAGATTTCTTTAAAAACTGGAAATAGAACTGCCATATGACCCAGCAATACCACTTCTGGGCATACACACTGAGGAAACCAGATCTGAAAGAGACACGTGCACCCCAATGTTCACCACAGCACTGTTTATAATAGCCAGGACATGGAAGCAACCTAGATGCCCATCAGCAGATGAATGGATAAGGAAGCTGTGGTACATATACACCATGGAATATTACCCAGACATTAAAAAGAATTCATTTGAATCAGTTCTAATGAGATGGATGAAACTGGAGCCCATTATACAGACTGAAGTAAGCCAGAAAGATAAAGAACATTACAGCATACTAACACATATATATGGAATTTAGAAAGATGGTAATGATAACCCTATATGCAAAACAGAAAAAGAGACACAGAAGTACAGAACAGACTTTTAAACTCTGTGGGAGAAGGTGAGGGTGGGATGTTTCAAAAGAACAGCATGTATATTATCTATGGTGAAACAGATCACCAGCCCAGGTGGGATGCATGAGACAAGTGCTCAGGCCTGGTGCACTGGGAAGATCCAGAGGAATCGGGTGGAGAGGGAGGTGGGAGGGGTATCGGGATGGGGAATACGTGTTACTCTATGGCTGATTCATATCAATGTATGACAAAACCCACTGAAATGTTGTGAAGTAATTAGCCTCCAACTAATAAAAATAAAAAAAAGAAAAAAAAAGGGTCACAAAGAGTCAGACATGACTGAAGTGACTTAGCACACACATACACACATAGAGAGTATTTTTTGTTTCCTTTGGGCCAGGTTGTAGTAGATTAATTGCAAATATGCTTCCAACTCTTCCCCTCTGTATTTATGCCCCTTTTTAATAGCCTTCACAAACTCAACTATGAGGAAGAATCAGTTTCTCCACACTTCAGATCTGAGCTGGCCCTGTCACTTTGTTTGGGCAATAGGAAGCAGCAGAAATAGCTGTGTGCTGGTGCCAAGAATAGGGCTCAAGACTCTCATACATTTCTACCCTTACTTGAGGGTCTCATACTCTTCCCTCCAGCATCATCATCAAAATATATGCTAATAAGTACCAGCTAGCATGCTGGAATGCTGGACAATGAGACCATATGAAAGAGAGCCAGTTTATCCCAGCTTAAAGCATTTGAAACCAGGTAGCTCCTCCCTGGCTTACCAACTGACCACATGCTCCTGAAGAGACCCAGCTGAGGTCAGTTGAGTATAGCACAGAGGAAAAGAACTTTCAGTAGATAAATAAACTTATAAGCATGTAAAAATATTTCTTGCTTTAAACCATTGAAATGTGGTAGGCATAGAAAGCATATCATTAAAGCAATGGATAACAATATATCGGCACTCCACAGTATTTTAATATGTGACATTATTTAATGCTATCTATCTTGCAAGGCAACATTATTATAGTCTGTAGTTTTTAGACTGTAAATCTGAGGCTCAGAGAGTTAACTCCCTTTCCTCATTGCCACTCTGGCCAACTACTGCTGGAGCCCCGGATCTTCTCTGCCAATGCATGGTCTTTTCAAATTTTCTCTTTTGAGAAAAAAAAAAAAATGAAGCCAAGTACTTTAGATCTACAGTGTAACTCATGGAAAAATGAGCTGAATTGCAATGAATAAAACATGTATCCACTGATTTCAACACTAATGAATTTTTATTCCAAGAAGATTAGTTTTCACTAGGTAATCCAGTCCCTTGGGCAGACAGTATTATTAATTATGCTTTACAAAGCATCCTTGTCCCTAGACTATAAACTATGAAAAATAAATATAAGATCATTAAAAAGAATTAGTAATTTCATCAATACTAATGTTAGTACTCTCTAGTTAGTACTCTCTCCTCAGCCCACCCAATTAGGGAGCACAGTGAGTGGCCATTGTGATGAAAAACACATATTTCTCCTCTCAATTTATGAGAAAATCAAATTATTTTGAAAATGCTATTAACATTATCATTTCCATTTTTTAAGCCCAGAAGATAAAAGTAGATGGCACCACCCTTATGGCAGAAAGTGAAGAAGAACTAAAGAGCCTCTTGATGAAAGTAAAAGAGGAGAGTGAAAATTTGCCTTAAAACTCAGCATTCAGAAAACTAAGATCATGGCATCTGGTCCCATCACTTCATGGCAAATAGATGAGGAAACAATGGAAACAATGAGAGACTTTCTTTTTTGGGGGGCTCCAAAATCACTGTAGATGGTGACCTCAGTCATGAAATTAAAAGATGCCTGCTCCTTGGAAGAAAAGCTATGACCAACCTAGACAGCATATTAAAAAGCAGAGCCATTACTTTGCCAACAAAGGTCCAGCTAGTCAAAGTTATGGTTTTTCTAGTAGTCATGTATGGATGTGAGAGTTGGACTATAAAGAACACTGAGCGCTGAAGAACTGATGCCTTTGAATTGTGGTGTTGGAGAAGACTCTTGAGAGTCCCCTGTACTGCAAGGAGATCAAACCAGTCTATTCTAAAAGAAATCAGTACTGAATATTCGTTGGAGGGACTGATGCTGAGGCTCCAATACTTTGGCCACCTAATGGGAAGAACTGACTCATTGGAAAAGACCCTGATGCTGGGAAAGATGGAAGGTGAGAGAGAAGGGGACAACAGAGGATGAGATGGTTGGATGGCATCACTGACTCAATGGACATGAATTTGAGTCAACTCCGGGAGTTGGTGATGGACAGGGAAGCCTGTCCATGTGACGCCTGCAGTCCATGGGGTCACAAAGAATTTGATACGACTGAGTGACCGAACTGAACTGGTATATTTCCATGTTCACCAGAAAAATGTATTAGCTGTTTAAGTCACATTGATGTCCCCTGTTTAAATGACGGTGTTAGGTTCAATCACTGCTAGTCTGTAAACATGATAAACCAAGATCATTAGAGTTAACTTGTTAGAGGAACACCAGGCTTATTTTTTTTGCACTGATTGATACTTGCCAAAATGTTTACTGCTTTGAACATATTTTTTTTTTGCTAATATAATGCTTTTCTTTATTTATTAAAAATGGCATTGCTCTTTTTCTGTGCTATCCAGAGAGGGGGTCCATACAGCACTATTCTGGATTTATCTCTAAGTTAAAGGGAACCAGGTCCCTTGATGTCCTACAAATGAAGGCGATGGCCTCAAACCGCTTGCAGCAGAAACCCATTGGTACATTGAGTACCTATCAGAACAGTACATCTACGAAAGAAAAAGTGATGGAATTACCTCATACAAGTAAAGAGGACATAGGAGAAGCTTCTGCTTGCAGCTCCTGCCATTGTTGCTATGGAAAATGGGGCAGATGTCAAGTGTTTTGTCCTCCGGGAATGATGGCCAGGGAGCTGTGCTGAAGATTCTGCCGCCACTGGAGTCAGCCCATATTGCCGACTGCTTCACTGCTGGAACCTTCCCTAAGGCGATCCAGGTAGTCTTCTGGGAGCCATGACTTCCTGTGGTTTGTGGTTACTTTAGGCTGATCTTAGAGCTGTCTTGGGTTAACCCACCTACTATCATTGTGTCACACAGACTCTCCTCATAGGATAGTTCCTCATAGGATAGTTCCGCTGTGATTGATGAGGCAGGTAGGAGGTTCTGCGCATGTGTGGCATCATCTCGCGTGAGCGCCGCATCATCTCGCGTGAACCCCGGGGAGCAGATCGGCCTGATCTCTGCTTCCAGAGAGATGCGGAAGAGCGGGAGGCTACTAGAAAGGCTGTGACTCAGGAGCAATTTTCTGGTGAAAGGACTGCTCCAGCATTTACTGCTACTCGGCCTGAGATTGCAGACAGGTCTGCAGGTGCCCTCCGGGCCCATCCAGCAGTTCTCTTCTGAAGACTGCAGCGCTTGTCCTGCCACTAGGGACTGGACTGCAGCTCCCGCTGCTCAGGCCGCTAAACAGGTAGGAAGGACCTCTGAGTGGTCTTAGGTTGTTCCTCCACAGATTCTTAAGCAGATAATGTAAATAAGGTTGACAAAAAACAAAGGTTCATTAAAAAACTGATATCCCTGAATTAGATTCGGTAAGATATGTGTGTTTGTATATATATATATATATATATATATATATATATATATATATAAAAGAATGTGTTTGGGTAATAGAGAAATGCAGACACAGCTGTGATTGTGTCTACCTTTTATTAATTGACACATTTACAACTGAAGGTATGTATCCCGTTTATTGACAGATTTAGATATGAGCAAATGAATAACCACAGTCACAAGTTTTCACCATGCTATAAGCTTTTTTTTTTAAATAAATGTGTTCTCTATATCTGTATCTGTATTTCTGCTTTTCAAATAAGATCATCTATACCATTTTTCTTGATTCCACATGTCTGCATTAATACGTGATACTTGTTTTTCTAACTTCACGCTTGAAGTTTCCCTTTCAGATTAACCTACATTGTATTTCTAATTCAAGTATAATGGAGTTCAAATTGGCTGATAAAACCTAACAGTTAATAAGTTTCAGAACTAAAGAGTTGTCTGTCACACTGTGGTTTATTTTTTGTTTCCCGAGGATTATTTGAAAGCAGGTTCTGGGGAGATATAAAAGTTCTCAATATTTTCCTTATTGTTTTAATCCAGAATATTAGACCTGGTAATGGTTTTGCCTATGGCATTGATTGGGGAGTTTTTAGGATAAAAGTATTGTTTACCTGATTCCATAAATACGATATTAATATAGTTCTTTGAAGATGGCAAGAGACTATATACATGTTTGTTTCTCTGTGTGTAGTGATTAGTAAATTTATTTTTTTCCATGATTTATCTTTTTACTCATAGCTATATATAAGTTTACCTCATTTACAGTTATATTTTGTGTTATTTCAATAAGCATACTTTTTTTCAAGTTTTACAGCTGTTTTTACAGGACCTAGTCCTAAGGTTTATTCACCCTGATAATATTTCATGTTCATCCACCTTTTATTTAAATGTTATTTTGTTTGTATCTAAATATTTTGAAATCTTGTTACACTGTTCTGTAAAATTGGTTTTTTTGAAAGGTCTCTGTGGTTTGATTTAGAGTTTACTTTCTTATAAATAGGTTTCTTCTATGTCTTAGAATATGGGTTTGAAGACTTATTCTGTGAGGAAATTTGTTTTCTGTTTGACCCTTAAATTTGCATCTCTCTTCTATTCTGCTCACCTGTACCTGTTGAGTGGGATTGTGATTGCCTGCACCTGATTCCCGTTTCTCCAGCCAGAAATTAGGTCTCATATGCTTTTTAGGCTCTTTGTACAGGGAAATACTGTGAGCCTCAGAGGTTCATTCACCAAGTTAGTGTCTCATCTTACCCACAAGTTACATGCTGTGTATTTATCATAAGTGTGAGATGTTTCTAAGTACACTTATTTTGTTTGTATGTTGGGAGTAGGGGAAAAGGGAGGTACTTTTTACAAGTAAAGAAATCCTAGGGTAGTTCTCACTTCAACCTATGAGTTCAGCTCTTGTTTTTGGCATATTTTTATCCCTAATACAGATAAAAACCTTTTTTTTTTAGGGAAATAAAATTTCCCTAATTTATCAAAATTGAAATTGCAGGCTGCCCCTTCATTTTGCAAAGTTTAGAGAACAAACTTCTGCTTTGATTCTGTCCTGCTTCTGACCTAAATAAACACTAATCTTGTTTTGTGTGTGTGTGTGTTTTTTTTCTTTTAAATAAGAAAAGTTTATCTTGTTACTATTCTGAAGGCTAGGAGTTTGAGATCAAGATAACAGTGTTGGTTTCTTATTTTTTAATTGAAATATAGTTGATGTATAATGTTTCACGTGTACGGCAAAGTATTCAGTTATAGATATGTATTTTTTCTTTCTCTGGTTACTTTTTATTACAGATTATTACAAGATGCTGAATATAATTCCCTTTGCTATACAGTAGGTCCTAGTTTTCTGTTTTATATAGAGTTGTGCTGTCTTTATTACTAATTAGATTTCAACTTGATGTCTGTTCGAATCATTCTTAATCTTGAGTAGGTCTTATAGGCAGTTTTAAGACAAGCTGCTTAGTTCAAGATTTGGCTAGGAAAGGTTGAAGGCAGTTTGACACCAAAATCAAGATACCTTAATTAGCATCACACTTACTGCTACAAGCATCATCTAAGTATGCTTGCTTGTCTTATCTGCATGCTTTTGTTCATAACTTTATCATAAACATACGGTCAGTTTGTTCTTTCTTTCTTAGATCTTTAAAAAGTGCTTAATAAAATTATAGTAATTTCATGCTGAGTGATCAAGTATGTTGTAAGGGCAACAGTGCCTGCTTGTAGGAAACATGTTATGCTATATGAATTTTATCTTTTGAAAATCAGTTATATCAATACGAACTTCACACACGTGAATTAGTATTTCAGTTTTCGAGGCAACATTATTTTTCTACACAGTGTTTCCACATCATTATAAAGTTGAATCTTTTAATAATGAAACTTGAAATAATTCAAGCTCAAGGGTACCTTTCTATATATCTACACTGGCATCTAATAGCATCTAAAACGTCACCATTAAAGTTATGTTCTTTATTTATAGGTGCATTACCATACAGTCATTCATCTATTAAGCATTCATTGAGTGTATGAACCAGATATAAAGACATAATATAAAATACTTGACTGTTTATGGGAAAATGGACATAAATGGTATGATACTCTTACCTGTAATAAAAGGCATATATCACTATTTAAAAACACTGACCTGCATGATGGAGACATTGGAGTGGGTGCCTGTGAAGATTTTTTCTTCCCTGAATATTCTGAATCTTTTCAACCTGAGCACATGGCTCACCCTTCCCTATAAGTGGTAGTATTCATCTCTTCCATGAAGGAAGAAAATGCAGAGGCCTTTGCTTCATAATCACTGCTCTCCTTGGAACTTGCTTGTCTTCTCCTCCTGTTTCACGAGGTCTATAACTAGCGTTATATCACAGCATAAACCAGCATGACACATGTGGAACCTGATAGTGGAGGGAAAAGTCTAATACTCCAAAGGAGCTGCAGGACATAACCATCATGTATAACTTAGGGTTTTCCACCACTCCCCAACGATGGGGATCACCTTGTTTATATGCACACATCTACATCATGGTTGATCCAGGATAAATCACACTGTGGTAATAACAAGTGACCCTATAATCTCAGAATACAGTTGTTTTACCGCAGTCTGTTGGTTTATTTGCTATGCATCTACCAAGAGAAAGCTGAGACTAAGCTCCATGAATTGAGGCTATGGGCTCTGTGTTAGAGCAGCCCCAGTTGGAACAATGGTTCTCTTTATAGGGAACATGAAGGAAGAATACACTGATTCTTAAATCTTCATCTTGAAAACTACTCACATCACCTCTACTCATGTTTCATTGGTAAAACAGGACTCATAGCCCACTCTGCCATCAGCAGGGCAGATAGTTCAGAAGAGCCAGGAAAAATTACACTTTACAGTCTGCCACATCTAGCTATTTATTTTTAATGATCGAACAGTATTCCATGATATGAATGCATTCTGATTAATGATTTCTCATATGAATATTTTGGTTGTCTTACATATTTCAACATCACAAATTATTCTAAACAGAAGATGTATCAATACATACATACTTCATCTACATATTTTTTTAGGTTAGATTTAAATAGTATGAAGAATATTGAATTCTCTTTCATATCTGAAAATCTTCAGATCAGCCTTTATATATCTGCCTTTCTCTCACATTTCTTTTTAACTTTTTCTCATTTTTATAAATAGATTCAGTCTTCCAAAGTATCTGACAAAAATTCTTCTAAAATGTGTATCATTATGGTGGTAAGGCAGAGTACAGAACCATCTTTACCTTGGTCATTAAAAATAACCATTTTCATTACCACCAAGGATGAAGAGGAGAGGTCGAAGGACAGGCTGCACTGCTCTGTAACTGCATTGCTCACCATTGTTTTATGTCTTCTCTCCTTGCAGACATAAATTGTGTAGAAAGTCAATTTTTTATAAGCTTTGTGGCTGCATTGGGTCTAATACTGACTTCTGATTAATTTTGAGACAACTTCTTTTCCCTCTTGTTCATCCCAAGTCCTAACACAGAGCTGCTGTTTCCTGCTTAAATGGGATAATGCCATTCTTTCTCAGTTTTCAAACAGACATGCTTAGTGCTAATTTGTGGTTGTAACAGTCTATGCAACGTGAATTAATCACATCTAGCATACAGGGTGAAATCACAGTTTACAGGTTCAAAATTAAATGTCTCATGTTGCAACATAAAGAATACAGTTTTTAAATGTGTTATGTTGCTCCATAAAGAATATAGTTTTTGACAATTTTTGATTAGAAACATATATATTCAATTGCTGATGCTTCATTGTTAATGAGACAAATGTTGAAATTATTTAAGGCCTTAAAGACAGTAGTTGGTTTAAGGTTTCTGAAAATGAGGGAGAATGTGTTGGCTATATTTTCTTAAGCATGAGTGGAGGAATTGGACCCATATAAAAGTTGGAAAACCTCTGCTATGAGAGGAGAAGGAGAAGAAAGTGTGTGTGTGGATACTGGCTGATTTTAAGTTTTGCTATAGATCAAATAGAAGTTTTCAGAATTGACAGGCTGAAAGTAACAGACCCTAATGGTTATGAATTAAACTGTAAGACAGGGATAACAATAGAATATATGTGCTTTTATTTATATAGACTTGAATCCCAGAACCACGGTATACTTTCAGCATCACTTTGTGGATATGACACATATACTCTACTCCTTAGGTTACTCATTTTAAAATGGACATAATGATCTCACTTAATTATTTAGGTTGTCAGGAGAACTAAATGCTGCAAATGAAATGTTGTTGACAGTCAATAAATATGATTGCTTCATTGCTTTATCTTAAACTACTTTACTTTTACATTAAAGATTTACTGAGCATGGCCTGGCCCATCTGAACAAGACCCAGTTTCCCCCTCAGTCAGTCTCTCCCGTCAGGAAGCATCCATAAGCCTCTTAACCTTCTCCATCAGAGGGCAGACAGAATGAAATCCACAGTCACAGAAAACTCACCAATCTTATCACATGAACCACAGCCTTGTCTGATTCAGTGAAACTAGGAGCCATGCCATGTAGGGCCATCCAAGATGGACAGGACATGGTGGAGAGTTCTGACAAAACATGGTCCACTGGAGAAGGGAATGGCAAACCACTTCAGTATTCTTGCCTTGTGAACCCCATGAACAGTCTGAAAAGGCAATAAAATAATGACACTGAAAAATGAACTTGCCAGATTGGTAGGTGTCCAGTATGCTACTGGAGATCAGTGGAGAAATAACTCCAAAAAGAATGAAGAGATGAGCCAAAGCAAAAACAACACCCAATTGTGGGAGATACTGGTGAAGGAAGTAAAGTCTGATGCTGTAAAGAGCAGTATTGCATAGGAACCTGGAATGTTAGGTCCATGAATCTAGCAAATAGGAGATGGCAAGAGTGAACGTCGACATTTTAGGAATCAATGAACTAAAATGGACTGGAATGGGTGAATTTAACTCAGATGACCTTTTGTATCTACTACTGTGGGGAAGAATCCCTTAGAAGAAATGGAGTAGGCATCATATTCAACAAAAGAGTCTGAAATGTGGTACTTGGATACAGTCTCAAAAATGACAGAATGATCTCTGACCTCTTCCAAGGCAAACTATTCAATATCACAGTAATCCAAGTCTATGCCCTGACCAGTAATGCTTAAGAAGCTTAAGTTGAACAGGTCTATGAAAACCTACAAGACCTTCTAGAAATAACACCCCCAAAAAGATGTACTTTTCATTATAGGGGACTGGAATACAAAAGTAGGAAGTCAAGAGTTACCTGGAGTAACAGGCAAATTTGGCCTTGGAATACAAAATGAAGCATGGCAAAGGCTAACAGAGTTTTGCCAAGAGAACGCACTGGCCATAGCAAACACCTTCTTCCAACAACACAAGAGAAGACTACACACGGACATCACCAGATGTTCAATACCAAAATCAGATTGATTATATTCTTTGCAGCCAAAGATTGAAAACCTCTATACAGTCAGGAAAAACAAGACCAGGAGCTGACTGTAGCTCAGATCATGAGCTCCTTATTGCCAGATTCAGACTTAAGTTGAAGAAAGGAGGGAAAACCACTAGATAATTCATGCATGATATAAATCAAATCCCTTATGATCATAAAGTGTGTGATAAATAGATTCAAGGGATTAGATCTTGATTAGATAGACAGAGTGCCTGAAGAACTATGGATGGAGGTTCATGACATTGTACAGGAGGCAGTGATCAAGACCATCCCCAAGAAAAATGCAAATAGGCAAAATAGTTGTCTGAGGAGGCCTTACAAATATCTGAGTAAAGAAAAGATGTGAAAAGCAAAGGAGAAAAGGAAAGATATACCCATTTGAATGTAGAGTTCCAAAGAATAGCAAGGATAGATTAAAAAAGCCTTCCTCTGTGATCAATGCAAGGAAATCGAGGAAAACAATAGAATGGGAAAGACTAGAGATCTCTTCAAGAAAATTAGAAATACCAAGCGAACATTTCATGCAAAAATGGGCTAAATAAAGGACAGATGGTGTGGACCTAACAGAAGCAGAAGATATTAAGAAGAGGTGGCAAGAATACACAGAAGAACTGTACAAAAAAGATCTTCATGACCCAGATAACCACGATGGTGTGATCATTCACCTAGAGCCAGATATTCTGGAATGCACAGTCAAGTGGGCCTTAGGAAGCATCACTTCCAACAAAGATAGTGGAGGTGATGGAATTCTAGTTGAGCTATTTCAAATCCTAAAAGACGGTGTTGTGAAAGTGCTGCACTCAATAGGCCAACAAATTTGGAAAACTTAGCAGTGGCCACAAGACTGGAAAAGGTCAGTTTTCATTCCAATCCCAAAGAATGTTCAAACTACCACACGGTTGCACTCATCTCACACGCTAGCAAGTTCAGTTCAGTCGCTCAGTAGTGTCCGACTCTTTGCGACCCCATGGACTGCAGCATGCCAGGCCTCCCTGTCCATCACTGACTCCCGGAGCTTTCTCAGACTTATGTCCATTGAGTCAGTGATACCATCCAACCATCTCATCCTCTGTCGTCCCCTTCCCCTCCCACCTTCCATCTTTCCCAGCATCAGGGTTTTTTCAAATGAGTCAGGTGGCGAAAGTATTGGAGTTTCAGCATCAGTCCTTTCAGTGAATATTCAGGACTGATCTCCTTTAGGATGCACTGGTTTGATTTCCTCGCTGTCCAAGGGACTCTCAAGAGCCTTCTCCAACACGACAGTTAAAAAGCATCAATTCATCAGCGTTCAGCTTTCTTTATAGTCCAATTCTCATGTCCATACATGACTACTGGAAAAACCATAGCTTTGATTAGTTGGACCTCTGTTGCCAAAGTAATGTCTTTGCTTTTTAATATGCTGTCTAAGTTAGTCATAACTTTTCTTCCAAGGAGAAAGTGTCTTTTAATTTCATGGTGTTAGTCATCATCTGCAGTGATTTTGGAGCCCAAAAAACCAAAATCTGTCACTGGTCCCATTGTTTCCTCATCTATTTGCCATGCATTGTTGAGACCAGATGCCATGATCTTATTTTTATGAATGCTGAGTTTTATACCAGCTTTTTCACTCTTCTCTTTCACTTTCTTGCAGAGGCTCTTTAGCTCTTCACTTTCTGCCATAAGGGTGGTGTCATCTGCATATCTGAGGTTATTGATAATTCTCCCAGCAATCTATATTCCAGCTTGTGCGTCTTCTAGTCCAGCATTTCTCATGATGTACTCTGCATATAAGTTAAATAAGTAGGGTGACAATATACAGCCTTCCTGTACTGCTTTCCCAATTTGGAACCAGTCCATTGTTCCGTGTCCAGTTCTAACTGTTGCTTCTTGACCTGCATACAGATTTCTCAGGAAGCAGGTCAGGTGGTCTGGTATTCCCATTTCTTGAAGAGTTTTCCATAGTTTATTGTGATCCACACAGTCAAAGATAGAGCATTGCAAATGTCTAATTTATAAATGTGCTTTTTTGCATTAAAGTTACAGGGATTTTTAGCAAATGTCTTAAAGCTTTAAGGTCAGAGAGCTGTTGAGCCAATTGATACACCACTGATTATGAACCTCCCTCGTTCTAGTCCCTATCTCACTGACCTTCTCTGCCTGAGATCCTCTCTGCTATTGTTTTTTGTCTCTTTCTGTAATCTCATTTCTTTCCAGATGTGTGACAAAACATGGACTTTTAGAGAGACACAGGTTCTGTCAATGGAAAACCAAATAACAGTCAAGCTAAAAAGAAAGAGAATTTTATTTGAGCCACACTGGATTATAACCCAGGAAATACACTCTCAGGAGCTCTTGAAACTTTTTCATTGGTCTGTAGTTAGAGATGTAGTTTTATACATTCTTGTGACAAAGAATTTGTATATCATATTGACAGGTTAGCCTTGTATATAAGTTCACTGGAGAACTTTTGGTCAGTTATGCATGTGCAGAACAACCCTTTGGTCAATGCAGTCTCCTGTAAGAGATGAAAAAGAAACATAAATCTTAAAATTACAATACTGGCATCTGATGAACCATTTTTCTGAGGTTGATTATATGTACTCCTACTTTTAGGAGATCTGGTTAACATGTAATGCTGGTGCACATTGGGAAAGTTCCACCACAAAGCAGGTCAGGTTATGTGAGCGTGTATGTGTTTAATTTTGACTTAGTTTTTCCTGCCATTAAAAAAGTCATGATGTTTTTCCTCATTCATTGTTTTACTTTTTCACCATTTATACCTTTTAAAACTTCAAACGCTTTACCTTATCCTATAAATCTGTTTTTTCTTTTTCTTTTGTCAAAATGAAGATAGTAATAACTGTCTTGCATGTTTGAATGATTTATAGGAGGTAAGGTATGTAATCCCATCATAATTTCCATACAGTTTCTCTATTGTGAGCAATAGAGACACAAAACTAGTTTCCCAACCCTGTTCCCCTTTTGCAGTATACTGCAATTTGCAACAGGCATATAATATCGTTAAACTACTTTTACATAGTTATTGATGATTATTGAATAGATGTGTACTGTTTTGAAATGAACACTAGAACTAAATGAAATATCTTTATCCTTATCAGTATCATCATCTACAAGCTTTATTATACAATGTGCCACATTATTTTTGCCTTATAAGGCTAAAGTCGCTCAGTCATGTCCGACTTTGTGACCCCATGGACTATATAGTCCATGGAATTCTCCAGGCCAGAATACTGAAGAGGGTAGCCTTTCCCTTCTCCAGGGCATCTTCCCAACCCAGGAATCAAACCCAGGTCTACCTGCGTTGCAGGTGGAGTCTTTACCAGCCGAGCCAAAAGGGAAGCCCAAGAATACTGGAGTGGGTAGCCTCTCCCTTCTCCAGCAGATCTTCCTGATCCAGAAATCGAGCAGGGGTCTCCTGCATTGCAGGTGGATTCTTTACCAACTGAGCTATGAGGGAAACCTGTAAAGCTAAAACACCATTCTATTGGTAGTCAGCTATTAGAACAGTGTTGAAAGAAAATAAAAAGTCTGTTCCACTGAGACCTAACTTCTGTTTTGTTCGATGACATTGTTGACAGATCTATAGGTCTGCAGGGAAGAAAGTTCATTTAAAAATGCAGTGCTTCCCACAAAGACACACATTTGTAGAATAGGAAATGATTAAACTGGTAACTACCTTAAAAACTACATCATTAAAACGTATAGTCTGTTCACAAGGCTTTCTGTCTTATTTTTCTCATGAGCATTAAATTCCTCCCAGAGCCAAAGGACTGATAATGTTAACCCTGTGACAATCCTTGTTACCTCACCATCAACCAATCAGAGAATTGTGCACAAATTCATCACATACCCTACCACCTTCCTCCCTCGCCTTGCTTTTGAAAATGCTTTGCCAAAACCCTTGTGGGAGCTCTGGGTTTTTCTGTGGCCTGAGCCACCTGCCTCCTTGCATGGTCCTGCAATAAACCTTTCTCTGCTCCAGACTCAGACATTTTGGTTTGTTTGGCTGCATTGGCCACATGAACTTGTGCTAACATCAGAACAGGAAAAACTGAACCCTAGGGTAAATTTTGGGTTTTGGGCGTTCATCCTTGGTTAAAAATGATACCACTCTGGGGAGTGGTGTTGAGATGTCGATGACTGAATAACAGGGAGGCAAAACATGGGTGGGGACAGGAGGTATATGGAAAATTTCTGTACCTTTGTCTCAATTTTATTGTAAAACTTAAATTGTTCCCCCCAAATAAATTCCTTAAGAAAATAATGAAAAATTGAGTCAGAGTTCTGCCAGGTGATTCTCCTCCCTTTTGTGGCTTTGGATGAAATCAGCTGGACAATGAGGTTGTCTGGAGCATCCAGGTTGGCCCTACTTGGTGCCATTGCTGGGGTGGCTGGAAGGGATGGTCTAATATGGATCTCTCAATCAGAGATCCTATGCTCACTGTTCTCAGGGCACATGGACCTCTAACATCATAAGTCATTCCTTCCAGTTAGTCTCATAGAGATGGGAAATGGAATCTGACGGTTTCTTCAGACTTGGTCCCAATACTCACACAGCCTTACTTTCTCAGCATCTTATTGGTCAAAGCAGTTAGAGAGTTATTGCATCAAAAGGGAGGAAAGGAGATCACAGCTGTGGACATTAGGAGTGTCAAAGGGTATACAAAATCTTTAATTTAACTCAGTAAGACTTTATGTAGATCCCAGAGTACTGGAAGCAGTACATAGTTATAAAGCAGAACCAGTAAAGGCTGTAAAAAGATGGCCATTGGCAAGAGTTCTTTGGGGATATGTAACACTGAATACATTTCAGGTGTTCAGGGTCACTTTAGTTCCCATAATGGCATGATATATAAATCCAAGGAGTGAGGAAGATAGTTGCTCATGGCAGGGCTTGTCTGAGGTAAAATTTACCCCATGGGGCTCTGCTGACCTCTCTAGTATTACACAATACTACAAGAATTCTTTCTTTCCCCATTAACTTCTAATTTTATATTGGAGTATAGCTGATTAGCAATACTGTGATGTTTTCAAGTGAATAGGGAAGGATATGCATATATCCATTCTCCCCCAAACTCCTCACCCATTGAGGCTACCACAAAACATTGAGCAGAGTTCCATGTGCTGTACCGTAGGTCCTTGTTGGTTATCCATTTGTTCATTTTAGTCAGTTCAACTTTCTTAAAATCTTATGAACCCACTATCAAAATGTACTTTCATAAACCTCTATTGCTATGCACACCTCCTAGCATTCATCCTCAACCAGTTAAATCCTGTTAATACTTTTAAATCAAGAGTAACTCCTTTTTTTTTCTATTCTCATTTTTTTTTTTTTTAATTGGCTGCACTGCATCTTCATTGCTGCGCATGGACTTTATCTAATTGTGGTATACCGACTTCTCATTGCAGTCAGTGGCTTCTCTGTAGAGAACAGACCCTACGTTCTTGGGCTTCAGTAGGTGTGGCAAAGGCGCTTAGTTGCCCCAAGGCATGTAGGATCTTCCCACCCCAGAGACTGAACTGGTTCCTGGTTTAATTACTGTTTTTCTGAAGTCCAGTAGCTCACCAAGCATACCTGTCTTAATTTGTCATGTTTTTTGACGTTGATGTTGCAATTCTGGTCTTCATAAACCTCTAAACAATAGTGGCCCACAGAGATGAGTATTCCATTGTTTTCTCTTTCTTAGAACATCACTCATAGTGATGAAAGTACTCTAAGAATGCTTGTTGATTGAATGAATAATTAAACTGCTTGCTCTTACAATCTGTCCATGGGATTTTTCAGGCAAGAGTATAGGAGTGGGTTGCCATTTCCTCCTCCAGGGGATCTTCCCAACCCAAGCATCAAAACTGTGTCTTTTATGTCTCCTGCATTACAGGCAGATTCTTTACCTGCTGAGACATCAGGGAAACCCTCTACTCAACTACAGAATATCTATTGCTGTTTAACCATTTACCTTCTCCTCCTGATAGCAAGCAGCTTTCTTTCAGTCAGTCCTTACTTACCTGCTGCTTTATCGCTGTTTCCTTTTTATCTTTTGCTCCTACTCTCACCATACCACAACTCAAAACACAATAAAGAGCCCTGTCATGGATCCAGGTTCAGACAAAAGACCACAGGCTTAGTTTCCTCTTTCAGTTTCTCCAGTCTAAGGATGATAGAAGCATCCTACTGTTAGTGATCCCTGGGATTTCTTTCCATCCTTTGTTTGGTTTCTCAATTTTTTTGTAATTAATTTTATACATTAAATTACCTCCCACTTTAAATACATGAAGATGTTTTTACTTTCCTGTTTGTACTTTGACAAATCAAGTATCTGTGAGAGTAGAATTAAAGACATGGATAAAGGGTAGCAAAATATTCAAGATCAGACTGTGGTTTTCCTAACATATTTTCAAGTGAAAATTGCATGTTTTCTTAAAGACTGTTTAGATTTTAAATAGTTCATTTTAATCATACTGACAGCAATTACTACTGGTAATCTATGTACGGCTGAGTCCCTTCACTGTTCTCTTAAAACTATCACAACATCGTTAATAGGCCAAGCCCCAATATAAAATAAAGCTTTTTTTTAAAGATACATTTAAATAATAGCAATGGACAATTCATAATAATGAATGGACAAGGTGATTATAACTGGAATACACATAATCACTAGCATAGCTTCTTACTATGTCAATTTGCCACTGGCTTTCTGTTAGAAAGTCAGTGTTTTTAGCTCATAAATGTAGAAGCCTGATTTCATTGTGTTAAATGGGGCTTAATGACCATTAATTAAATGTTATTTTTCATGTTTATAAATATATCTTACATACTTGACCATTTAAATAATTAATTCATTTTTAAAAATCCGTAACTTTCTTTGGAAATTGAAAAAAGTCATCAAAAATGTTTGTTACTAAAGATTTATGTTGTCATAAAATCTGTAACTTTGAATTATTCTTAAGTATTGAGGGCTAGATGCCAGAAATGACTGCTTTATCAGAATTTCAACTACTTAGAGTAGTGGTAATAATTAGGCAAGGAAACATTTAAGTTCAGTGACATCAATAATTACATTTATTATTCTTTGAATCTTGGTCCTGTGAAATATAGTGGATGAGAATGTCTGTATAAAATATATATTTCCAATTAAACCTATAGTCTACAGTGAATGACATGTTCAATGCTCCTCATTTCCTAGTAATTGCTAGCAATGTATTTTTTATCTATGCAGCATTTCTGAAAACATATGTGTATACACATATATACATATATATTTCTTTATATATATTTACATATATATATATATTGCGCCTTTGGTTTTGTTGGGGAAGTGTGTAATTTCCTCAGTTCTGTCTCATCACAACAAAAATTTGAAGCAACAGACGAGCATTACAGCCCTCCAATGGGCCAGTGTTACAGCTCTCGGACAGACCAGTGTCACAGCTCTGGGACAGACCAGTGTCAGACCAGTCCAGGTCTGGTCCTCAGACATTCTTTTGTTCTATTTCCATGGGCTTTCCTTTCCTTGTCTTTTAGCCACTGCCATTCTGGACTCCCTTTTACCTATTCTAACTACCTAACAGTTTGTTTAACCAAAGGCATATAACCTTGTGACAAACATCTTAATTGCAAGTATATGTTCAACAAAAGTTAAAATTGACCAGCTTGAAGGATATAATTAATATGTCTGCACATTAATCATTAGTGTGAATTTACATAAATATAAATATATGGTATACATTATTTAATTAAATGATCATTTATTGAGTCAGTACTATGTAGCAGAAATTGAGCCTATAGATGAAAAGAAACAGAAACACAGCCCTTAAAGAGGTTTATAGATAAGAATACAGAAACTTAATGGAATTTTTTCATTTAAGTGTGTTTCATACTTGATATTATCATATAAGCTTCATAATAAATCCTGTGAAGTCTGTATATCATCTGCATTATTAAATCACTTTATGAAGTAATTTTCT
Organism: Muntiacus reevesi; assembly: GCF_963930625.1. Lineage (NCBI taxonomy): Eukaryota > Metazoa > Chordata > Mammalia > Artiodactyla > Cervidae > Muntiacus > Muntiacus reevesi. The sequence goes on from NC_089253.1 coordinate 19,261,482, forward strand.
ATTGATTGACTTTATGAATATTTCCATTTTTCTATTATATATAGATATGTAACTAAAGTATAAAATTGTAATGTAATTCATATTATGTGATACAAAGCATAAAATTTATTGAATGCTTAATATATAGCACATGCTATATAGCAAATACTGTGGGCTTCCCTGGTAGCTCAGCTGTTAAAGAATCCACCTGCAATGCAGGAGACCCAGGTTTGATTCCTGGGTCAGGAGGACCCTCTGGAGAAGGGCTAGGATACCCACTTCAGTTTTCTTGGGTTTCCCTGGTGACTCAGAGTATAAAGAATCTGCCTGCAATGCTGGAGACCTGGGTTTGATCCCTGGGTTCGGAAGATGCCCTGGAGAAGGGAAAGGCTGCCCGCTCCAGCATTCTGACCTGGAGAATTCCATGGACAGAGGAGCCTGACAGGTTAGAGTCCATGGGGTCACAAAGAGTTGGACACGACTGAGGTTTGGGGGCTCGGTTCCCCAAAAATTGTTTGGATCTGATCCCTTTTTGGGGGAACTAAGTCCCCACATGCTGTGGGGTGTAGCCAAAAATTTTCTTTTAAGAAGAGTCTGGCTCTTCATTGAGTTGTTGCCAGGACAGAAGGTGAGACTTTCTTCTTCTTGTTGGGCTCTGCTGTTGTCACAGGGCATGTATGTGAGAGGGTAACAGGGAGGAAGGCTAGGGGTCTCCAAGCGGAGGAAATAGGCTGCAAGAGTCAGGCGTTTTTTGTCTCTCTCTTAAGCAGCAGGAGGAAACAAACTACAAGTTTCAAATTTTTTTCCTTTCCCTATACAAAATGAAAAGGAGATTTCTCTTGAAATTCTGTGTTGCCATGACGACACCTGGTTCCACCTGAACTTAACTTTTCTCAAACCTTGAGCTAACCAATGCATTTCTCTCATGGAAATGTTTTTCTTAAGCTGTGTTAATGAACTATGTATTTACCCTAGACTCTGTCTTTTTCCAAGTTGTTTGTGCTTAAGACTCAGAATCCCGTAAGGGCTCAACAAACCAGTATGTTTTACTCATACATTGTTCTTCTAATCTATGTTAATGAGACTATATATTTACTTGGAAACCTGCCTGCCTTCAAGATTCATGTCAATCGTTTTATGGCCTGGGAAGCCTCACCTTGTGCCAATGTTATCTCAAAATGCATGTTGTGGGTTAGGGGCATGGTGCTACTCTTGAGTTTTGAGACATTTCCTTTCTCCAGTTAGCAGAGTGCTATTTAGGTGTATAACATCTGGCTGAAGACTGGCAGGGGGACACTCTTTCTGCCCCTTTCTGATGTCTATGTCAGAAGCTTTGTCTATCATTTTTATACTTTAATAAAAGTTTATCACTCAGAAGCTCTGAGGGATCAAGCCTCCTCACTGGCCTCATTGAATTCCTCTTCTCCGGAGGCAAAGAAACCTGGTTTTTGCGGTTCAACAACAACCTTTCATGTGCGTGCATGTGTGCTCAGTCATGTCTGACTCTTCTTGGCCCCACAGGAGAATATTGGAGTGGGCTGCATGAGAGCTTCCCCTTCTGGTCTCCCAAGTCAAATTAATTAAGATCTCTGCTTATTGATTTTTTTTTAATACAATACGCTAGAGCCAAAATGAGTGTGACAAGTGGGCAGTGAGTGAGAAATAAGAGTGGAAAAAATGCATCAATAATGACTCCAAGGTTTTAGCGTGAACAAAGAAAAAATGGAACTGAAATGCACTGTAATCACAGAGAATTTGTTTTTCCCAAACTTTTCCTTATAACACATGTGCTCTATATAGATTACATCTACTTTAAATCATGTAATTTTAAATTAGGGATATAAAAAAAAGTTGACAATTTAAGAACTAAAAAGGTGAGGAAAACATGTATTTAAAAGATATTTAGCATATATGATCAAAGTCTTATGAAAGATAAGATAGTCAGTAGAAAATATTAAGTTTTTCCAAAGATTTATTCCTTGGGATGTTAATAAATAACATGCATAAATCAGAAGCAGCAAACACAGTAACAGTTTAGGAATGAGGCACACTAAATTTGAAATCACTGATTAAACAGATTTTAGCAGGATAATTTACTGCAGGACATTTCCGAAGTTTTAATATACATATATATCCTCTCGGTCTCCAAGAGGAACATGTAACATATAGAATTTCTCAAATGTGCTTAATCACAGAACACTTTGTTAACAATAAAACTTCTTGAAAATATTCTTAGAAAACAGAGATCAGTAGATAGCTAAAGAGAAAGTTAAACAAGAAAAGTTTAGGAAATAGATTGGCACAAACAAATAAATGGAAATGCATGAACTTATATACTGGCCTTTTTTTCATGAGAAGAAAAGACACACTCACACAAAAACATACTCATATATGAGAAATCTAATGGTGTCACAATTCAGTCTTACTTAGTTTCATATTAAATGATTCACCATCATTAAAAGAACTGCATTTACATATTATTGGTACTCTTCTTTGATATACTAGGAGCTTTGAAATATTTTTAAAGAATATTGTATACTTCAATCATAAATAATGTATAAATACAAACAAAGTAGGTTTTAATAATATTTCCAAGATATGAAGCTAGAAGAATTAACCCTTCACTCAGTTCAGTTCAGTCACTCAGTCACGTCCGACTCTTTGCAACCCCATGGACTGCAGCACGCCATGCTTCCCTGTCCATCACCAACTCCCAGAGCTTATTCAAACTCATGCCCATTGAGTCGGTGATGCCATTCAAGCATCTCATCCTCTGTTATCCCCTTCTTCTCCCATCTTCAATCTTTCCCAGCATCAGGGTCTTTTCAAATGGGTCAGTTCTTTGCATCAGGTGGCCAAAGTATTGGAGTTTCAGCCTCAGTCCTTCCAATGAATATTCAGGACTGATTTCTTTTGGGATGGACTGGTTAGATCACCTTGTAGTCCAAGGGACTCTCAAGAGTCTTCTCCAACACCACAGTTCAAAAGCAACAATTCTTCGGCATTCAGCTTTCTTTATAATCCAACTTTCACATCCATGCATGACTATTGGAAGAAAACATAGCTTTGACTAGATGGACTCTTGTTGGCAAAGTAATGTCTCTGCTTTTTAATATGCTGTCTAGATTGGTCATAACTTTTCTTCCAAGGAGCAAGTATCTTTTAATTTCATGGCTGCAGTCACCATCTGCAGTGTATATGGAGCCCCCGAAAATAAAGTCTGTCACTGTTTCCATTGTTTCCCCGTCTATTTGCCATGGAATGCTGAAACCAGATGCCATGATCTTAGTTTTCTGAATGTTGAGTTTTAAGCCATCTTTTTCACTCTCCTCTTTCCCGTTCATCAAGAGGTTCTTTAATTCTTCTTTGCTTTCTGCCATAAGTGTGGTGTCATCTGCATATCTGAAGTTATTGATATTATTCTCAGCAATCTTGATTCCAGCTTGTGCTTCATCCAGTCCAGTATTTTGCATGATGTACTCTGCATATAAGTTAAATAAGCAGGATGACAATATACAGCCTCGACGTCCTCCTTTCCCAATTTGTAACCAGTCTGTTGTTCCATGTCCAGTTCTAACTGTTGCTTCTTGACCTTCATACAGATTTCTCAGGAGGCAGGTTAGGTGGTCAGGTATTCCCATCTCTAAGAATTTTCCACAGTTTGTTGTGATCCACACAGTCAAATGCTTTGGCATAGTCAATAAAGCAAAAGAGGATGTTTTTCTGGAAAACTTGCTTTTTCAATGATCCAACAGATGTTGGGAATTTGATCTCTGGTTCCTCTGCCTTTTCTAAAACCAGCTTGAACATCTGGATGATCACGGTTCACATATTGTTGAAGCCTGGCTTGGAGAATTTTGAGCATTACTTTGCTAGCATGTGAGATGAGTGCTATTGTGCAGTAGTATGAGCATTCTTTGGCGTTGCCTTTCTTTGGGATTGGAATGAAAAGTGACCTTTTCCAGTCCTGTGACCACTGCTGAGTTTTCCAAATTTTCTAGCATATTGAGTGCAGCACTGTCACAGCATCATCTTTCAGGATTTGAAATAGCTCAACTGGAATTCCACCACCTCCACTAGCTTTGTTCTTAGCGATGCTTCCTAAGACCCACTTTACTTCTCATTCCAGATGTCTGGCTTTAGGTGAGTGATCACACCATTGTGATTATCTGGGTCACAAGGATCTTTTTTTGCATAGTTCTTCTGTGTATTCTGACATCTCTTCTTAATATCTTCTGTTTCTGTCAGGTCCATACCATTTCTGTCTTTTTTTTGTGCCTCTCTTTGCATGAAATGTTCCCTTGGTATCTCTAATTTTCTTGGAGAGATCTCTGATCTTTCCCATTCTATTGTTTTCCTTTATTTCTTTTCATTGAACACAGAGGAAGGTTTTCTTATATGTCCTTCCTATTCTTTGGAACTCTACATTCAAATGGGTATTTCTTTCCTTTTCTCCTTTGCCTTTTGACTTCTCTTCTTTTCACAGCTATTTGTAAGGCCTCCTCAGACAATCATTTTGCCTTTTTGTACTTCTTTTGCTTGGGAATGGTCTCGATCACTGCCTCCTGTAAATGTCGTGAACCTCCATCCATAGTTCTTCAGGCACTCTGTCTATCAGATCTAATCCTTTGAATTTATTTGTCACCTCCACTGTATAATTGTTAGGGATTTGATTTAGGTCATACCTGAATGGTCTAGTGGTTTTCCTTCCTTTCTTCAATTTCAGTCTGAATTTGGCAATAAAGGAGTTTATGATCTGAGCCACAGTTAGCTCCCGGTTTTGTTTTTGCTGACTGTATAGAGCTTCTTCATCTTTGGCTGCAAAAATTATGATCAGTCTGATAACGGTATTGACCATCTGGTGATGTCCATATGTAGAGTCTTCTCTTGTGCTGTTGGAAGAGGGTGTTTGCTATGACTCAATAGGAATGCAATTTAATAACCATCAGTTTTAATTGAGTGAATGAAATGATCATGCAGTTTGTTGTATACCCTTGTATGTAGTATATTATTATATGAAAAATCTTGCTCAAATTTTCAAACCCATGCCAGCAGTTGAAAGTTTAATACCAGACAACCTTGATAAAAAGAGGATTTCCAGATAAAGCCTCAACTGATTAAAGGAAAAGCAGTATCAACCTGACAGAAGATGTTAAACACATTGTTAATGACCTGCAGCTTTTGGGTCAACTGACAGAAGATGTTAACGTGTCAGGTACTTTATGCCGAACCTCTATTTTCATACCTTCTACAGTGAGAATCTGACTTTTATACCCTCTGAAGAGTGCTTGTGATTATTGTTCTTATGGTAACTTAGTTTTTTCTTTGGAGAAAGTTATATGGTGGTGTTGGCACTGCTATAAGAGTAGAAGGGAAGAAAGAGAAAATGAGAAATAGAAAAAGAAAAAAAAAAAGACAAAAGAAAATGGAGAGAGAAGCCTTCTCAGTATATTCAACTTAGGTATGTGCCAGTTGGGACATTCTGCTTTTATACTTGTTTGCCTTGTCTCTTCGTAGAACACCTATTTCTTCCTTTCCAATTAGCTAAGTCTTAGATTTATTTCAACAATTAAGTTAATCTCTAGAAAAGGCCATCTTTAGAATTTAGACTTTCTAGGCTATCTCTAGAAAATTTTTCTTGATTTTTGCCAACCTATGTGAATCTGAATTGTGGCTTCTTCTTGTGCTTCCCTGGAACTGGGCTGTTCGGCAGCATTGGTAGTTTATTTCAACCTGTATTGTTTATACCACTAGGCTTCCCCAGTGGCTTAGCTGGTAAAGAATCTGCCTGCCAATGCAGGAGATGCAAGAGACGTGGGTTCAATCCCCAGGTCGGGAATATTCTCTGGAGAAGGAAATGGCAACCCACTCTAGTATTCTGGCTTGGAAAATTACATGGACAGAGGAGCCTGGCTGGCAATAGTCCATGTGATCACAAAGAGTTGGACATGACTGAGCACACATGCCTACCCACCTGTATAATAACCACACACACTCACATGCATCTGTTTCTTCCAGTAAACTGAGAACACCTTGACCTCCCTGATAAAGAACACCTGATAAATAATCCACCTGCAATGCAGGAGACCCTGGTTTGATTCCTGGGTTGGGAAGATCCGCTGGAGAAGGGATAGGCTACCCACGCCAGTATTCTTGGCCTTCCCTTGTGGCTTAGCTAGTAAAGAATCTGCCTGCGATGTGGGAGACTTGGGGTCAATCATGGGTTGGGAAGATCCCCTGGAGAAGGGAAAGGCTTCACACTCTAGCATTCTGGCCTCAAGAATTCCATGGACTGTATAGTCCATGGGGTTGCAAAGAGTCAGACTGAGCAACTTTGAGTTGACTACTGTGGGCGTCCCTGGTGGCTCAGATGGTAAAGAATCTGCCTGCAATGCAGGAGACCTGGGTTCAATCCCTGGGTCAGGAAGATCCCCTGGAGAGGAAAATGGCAACCCTCTTCAGTATTCTTGCCTGGATAGCCCCATAGACAGAGGAGCCCCTGACTACAAAGATGGTCTAATACATTTCTTATCATCGACACCCACACTGGCTCATCTTAGTGCTAACATTAATTTTACACATTAATTCAACAACAACAGCAAAACTGACCACTGATTATAGTTGAGCCTTAAATAATGAGGAGGGATGCTGGTTAGTAAGTACATCCTCACGGAGGTGAAATCTGCCTATATATTTTCAAATGTGTAGTCGGTCCTTCTCTGGGTGGTTCTGCATCTGAGGAATCAACCAAACACAGATTGTGAAGTACTATAACAGTTCATTCAGTGGAGGAAAAAAAATCTGAGTGTCAGGACACCTGAGCAGTTCAGTCCTGTGTTGTTTAAGGGGTCAACTTTATATATCAGGCACTATGATGGGCAGTGATTCCACAGTGTTGACCAATGTGAGACATGTGACTCCCAGTCCTCATGACTTGTGCATATTGAGGAAAGACTCCTGGAAGCAGTGGCAAACAAATATATCACCTACACCAGCAACACTATCAATCACAATCATGAAAACACATTTTTAGCTGTCTGGGGCTTCCCTGATGATTCAGTGGTAAAGAATCTGCCTGCAATGCAGGAGATGCAGGTTCTATACTGGGGTGGGGAAGATACCTGGAGGAGGAAATGGCAACCACTTCAGTGTTCTTGCTTGGGAAGTCCCATGGACAGAGGGAGTCTGGCAGGCTATAGTCTATGGGGTCACAAAGAGTCTGACATGACTTAGGAACTAAACAACAACATAGTCACACAGGAAGGATATCACTCATAAGCTTGATGTTCTATTTTTTCGTTAAAAGTTTCCTTTCATTAAGCAAGCTCTTAACGGCTTCCTAGATGGCTCAGTAGTAAAGTATCTGCCTGCCAAGCAGGAGACACTGGAGACATGGGTTCGATCCCTGGGTCAGGAAGATGCCCTGGAGGAGGGCATGGCAACCCACTCCAGTACTCTTGCCTGGAGAATCCCATGGACAGGGCTACACTCCGTGGAGTCTCAAAGACTCAGACACCACCGAGTGACTGAGCACACACGCATGCATTGTAACCAATGACAGTGACCCCAAATGGGAGCATCGTAGTGAATCAACTGTCCTGAACCATAAACCTCTTTCTCAGGGCACAGGTGAAGAGAGTAAGTACACTCAGGGTGAATTTTCTCCTATATTCATGCATGCTAACTTATAAAAAAGAAGCAGCCAAGGACAAAGTATTTACATTTCAAAAGTGGTCAGTGAAAATTGAAATAAATGCCAACCAAAGCTTTAAAGCAATTATAACTAAAGAGTATACTTTGGAAACTTCACAAAGAAGAGAGAAGTCTGCCTATTACTGTGAGCTCTTCTTTACCAGAGTCTGCCTGGAGCATGAGAGACATGTTTTCAAAGATATTTTCTGCCTCTCATCTCCTGGATGATAATCATGACCCAGTGCAGCCTTAGAACCACATGTTTACTCTGAGTCTCATGAAATCCCTCGATGACTTTTCCAGGAGGGTTTTTATGAGTCTAACTTTGTTAAGTCCCTCAATTTCAGAAACAAAGTATTTTCAAAGTTGCTCAGACTAAGATGCCAATGCTTTTCAACTTTCTCCCTTTCACTCTCTCCTTCCCCAGAGCTCTATTTCAAGTATTTCTTCCACTCAGAACACTGTTTCAGGTATTTGGAGATTTATTACTTTTAAAGAATTTATTTATGTAGTTACATATTATTTATTGTGTACCTACTATACACCAGACACTCTTCACGATACTGAGACTACATATTTGAGCAAAACATTATATTCCTGCTCAAATGGAACTTATTAATATATGACAATGACAAGTTTATCTTGACATCAAATGTGAATTTTTCTGAGGTTTAAATTACTGCCTATTATTTAGAGTAAGTTTTAATAAGTTGACTTTCACATTCATAAAATAAATAGATGCAAGCAAATAAGTAAACAAGAAATAATGTGCTATGGGACAAGCTAATTTTTCTGTGATATTCTTTTTTTAAATGTTTTTAAATTAATTAATTATTTTACTTTACAACATTGTATTGGTTTTGCCATACATTGACTTGAATCTGCCATGGGTGTACATGTGTTCCCCATCCTGAACCACCCTTCCCTCCTACCTCCCCATCCCATCCCTCTGGGCCCTCCCAGTGCACCAGCCCTGAGCACCCTGTATCATGTATCGAACCTGGACTGGCGATTCATTTCACATATGATAATTTACATGTTTCATGCCATTCTCCCATATCATCCCACCCTTGCCTTCTCCCACAGAGTCCAAAAGACTATTCAACACATCTGTGCCTCTTTTTCTGTCTTGCATACAGGGTTATCGTTACCATCTTTCTAAATTCCATATATATGTGTTATTATACTGTATTGGTGTTTTTCTTTCTGGCTTATTTCACTCTGTATAATAGGCTCCAGTTTCATCCACCTCATTAGAACTGATTCAAATGTATTCTTTTTAGTGGCTGAGTAATATTCCATGGTGTATATATACCATAGCTTCCTTATCCATTCATCTGCTGATGGGCATCTAGGTTGCTTCCATGTCCTGGCTATTATAAACAGTGCTGCGATGAACATTGGGGTGCACGTGTCTCTTTCAGATCTGGTTTCCTCAGTGTGTATGCCCAGCAGTGGGATTGCTGGGTCATATGGCAGTTCTATTTTCAGTTTTTTAAGAAATCTCCACACTGTTCTCCATAGTGGCTGTACTAGTTTGCATTCCCACCAGCAGTGTAAGAGGGTTTCCTTTTCTCCACACCCTCTCCAGCATTTATTGCTTGTAGACTTTTGGATAGCAGCCATCCTGACTGGTGTGTAATGGTTCTTTGTTGTGGTTTTGAAATGCATTTCTCTGATAATGAGTGATGTTGAGCATCCTTCCATTGTTTGTTAGCCATCTGTATGTCTTCATTGGAGAAATGTCTGTTTAGTTCTTTGGCCCATTTTTTGATTGGGTCATTTATTTTTCTGGAATTGAGCTGCAGGAGTTGCTTGTATATTTTTGAAATTAATCCTTTGTTGCTTCATTTGCTATTATTTTCTCCCAATCTGAGGGCTGTCTTTTCACCTTGCTTATAGTTTCCTTTGTTGTTCAAAAGCTTTTAAGATTCATTAGGTCCCATTTGTTTATTTTTGCTTTTATTTCCAATATTCTGGGAGGTAGGTCATAGAGGATCCTGCTGTGATTTATGTCGGAGAGTGTTTTGCCTATGTTCTCCTCTACGAGTTTTATAGTTTCTAGTCTTACATTTAGATCTTTAATCCATTTTGAGTTTGTTTTTGTGTATGGTGTTAGAAAGTGTTCTAGTTTCATTCTTTTACAAGTGGTTGACCAGTTTTCCCAGCACCACTTGTTAAAGAGATTGTCTTTTTTCCATTGTATATTCTTGCCTCCTTTGTCGAAGATAAGGTGTCCATAGGGGTGTGGATATATCTCTGGGCTTTCTATTTTGTTCCATTGATCTATATTTCTGTCTTTGTGCCAGTACCAAACTGTCTTGATAACTGTGGCTTTGTAGTAGAGCCTGAAGTCAGGCAGGTTGATTCCTCCAGTTCCATTCTTCTTTCTCAAGATTGCTTTGGCTATTTGAGGTTTTTTTGTATTTCCATACAAATTGTGAAATTATTTGTTCTAGTTCTCTAAAAAATACCGTTGATTGCTTGATAGGGATTGCATTGAATCTATAGATTGCTTTGGGTAGTATAGTCATTTTCACAATATTGATTCTTCCCATCCATGAACACAGTGTATTTCTCTATCTATTTGTGTCCTCTTTAGTTTCTGTCATCAGTGTTTGATAGTTTTCTATATATAGATCTTTTGTTTCTTTAGGTAGATTTATTCCTAAGTATTTTATTCTTTCCTTTTCAATGGTGAGTGGAATTGTTTTCTTAATTTCTCTTTCTGTTTTCTCATTGTTAGTGTATAGGAATGCAAGGGATTTCTGTGTGTTAATTTTATATCCTGCATCTTTACTATATTCACTGATTAGCTCTATTAATTTTCTGCTGGAGTCTTTAGGGTTTTCTATGTAGAGGATTGTGTCATCTGCAAACAGTGAGAGTTTTGCTTCTTATTTTCCATTCTGGATTCCTTTTATTTCTTTTTCTGCTCTGATTGCTGTGGCCAAAATTTCTGAAACTATATTGAATACTAGTGGTGAGAGTGGGCACCCTTGTCTTGTTCCTGACTTTAGGGGAAATGCTTTCAGTTTTTCACCATTGAGGATAATGTTTGCTGAGGGTTTTTCATATATAGCTTTTGTTATGTTGAGATATGTTCCTTCTGTTCCTGCTTTCTGGAGGGTTTTTATCATAAATGGATGTTGAATTTTGTCAAAGGCTTTCTCTGCATCTACTGAGATAATCATATGGTTTTTATTTTTCAATTTGTTAATGTGGTGTATTACATTGATATGCAGATATTGAAGAATCCTTGCACACCTGGGATAAAGCCCACTTGGTCATGATATATGATCTTTTTAATATGTTGTTGGATTCTGTTTGCTAGAATTTTGTTTATCTGTGATATTCTTATATTATCAAGGACTTCAGAAATCTTTGTCTTTTAAAGTACTGATGCATAAGTACAGAGGTAGCATACTAAAAGCAAAATGCTTGATGGTACCACAAACCTCATTTCTAAATGTTACCATTAATCATTTAGATCATGTGTTTACCTTTACACCTAGAGGTTATATTTATAGAAAGCTTATGTTGACAAATCCTTATATTTCAACATGATTGTTGTAAGAACTGTAAACTTAAAATACTATTTATTTTTTCAATGTCTTTTATTATAACCTTAGAATAGACGGTAATTTTACAAACAATCCTTTGTTCATGTTTTTGCTAACTGCTCTAAGAGTACTGCTGTCAGGTAAGAGGATATGGACCTATTTATTGGGTACAACCATTAAAGCTCTCTTTATATTATCTTACCCATTTAAAGAGCAGAAACCTATTTTTAACAATAGACAGTCATTATGTCAGACCTATTGTTCATGTAGACACCAGTTAAATTTGGCAATTTTCTCACCTTTCTCTTTGCTACCCCAAACAGTCTTTTAGTGTTTCTGTACACAATTTTATTCCAGCATTCTACTAGGGAGTGGGGGGATGTCTTGAGGGAAGAAGCTTTCACTGGATTGTGTGTGTGTGTTATCTTTTGTTCTCTTATCTATCTCTGATTACTTGACACTTAATCCTTGGATAATATGCTGAAATGGAAAACGAGAATAGAAACTATTTTCGGACACACAAAAAAAGCATCTGTGAGTGACTAAGAGCCAGACAAACCAATGCAGTTCTAATGGGACAAAGAGGATTCACTGATGAGTGGAAAAAAGACCCAGAATCTAGGCAAAACATTTTACATTTCAGAAAAGGAATAAGAGCAGTCCAACATTTACAAAGTACCTTTCCTGTATCCTTCACTGCCTTATGCAGTGAGAATTTTTAATTGAATTACACACTTGCCCCACAACACTTCTATAAAGGTCATTTGACTTTTGTTATTTAAACTGCAGAAATTGAGATCAAGATCAAATAAGAATTCATCCAAGGTCACACAGCAAGGGGTTATATACTGAGCTGAAATTTGAAACAAGATGTTTCTGACTCCAAAAGGAACCTATTTGATTTCCTTTTCTACTTCACTGAAAGGTGTAGTGGCAATGTTTGATTTCTTAAAGTTTAGATTGAGGAAGACTCCACTAGAAAGTTCTCTTTAGGAAGCTTTACTTATCCTTGTTTAACTACATCTGAGAACATTAATAAACCACAAACACAGTATCTCATGCATTGTACTTTTGCCTTTGGTTTGTTGTTTTTATTATTTTTAATAGCAACAGTTAAGATTTATTGACTAATATTGTTAATATAATGGTTCCTGGAATACAACAGTATGATGATTCCTGAGATATATAATGGTGTATAGTCAGTGTATTTTTATAATAGTATAATTGTTCCTAAAAAAGCAACTCTCTATATACATATGTAGTTATTTATATATGTATATATGTATGTATATATATGCACATTTAATCCCAAAACATGCATTCCTACAAGACAGCAACCTAGGTGTTATATCCGTTTCATATATGAAAAAAATCAAAGCTCAGAGAGATGAAATGCTTTACTGAAGGTCACACAGCTGATGTCTGCAAACTGTGCTATTCAAGGGTCAAACTGTATAGTGTTTGTACTCTGGGTTAACAAAGGAGTCACCAGAGCCCTCCTTGTTAAAAGCTTCAGGATTGTAGGGTAAGCCCTGACAGTTTTTTTTTTTTTTCCCCCCTTTTTTGTAAGGCAAATGTTTGACTTAAACTTTGATTGCTGAGGCATCCATTTCAAAGTGGTGTTCAGTTCCAGAGGGTCAATCACAGGACTAGATAAAGGGCCAGGCTTCCTCCCCACACTGGGGGTCCTTGGTTTTAGAGATCTTGGTTGATTTTGATAACTAATCATTTAGGCTCAGTTTCTTTTCTCTTACCAGGCTTTAAATACCACTCCTACATTTTAAATTCACCAATGAAGAGTGAGCTTTTGAAAACCTAGGCCCCACCCTTGACCACAGTAAGAGCAGAACCCTAAGCAAAACCCCTGGTTCTTCTCAGCTTCTGTGTGTGTGTGTATCTATGATCTCACTGTGTGACCCCAAGTGTGCCCTGTAATTTCTAGGTTTTATAAAAAATAAACTTTTTTTATCTGAATGTACTGACAGTGATTGCTAAAGGGTGTCTTGCAGTCATAATATGAATCACAAGAGCTGGTCAAACCATAGCCTTGGTTTGATAGTGTAAACATTTAATGAATAGAAATACCAATACAGTTGGGAGACCAGAAGGGGGAGCCCTCACACTCTCCAATAATAGCAGATCCCTGCATGAAGTAAGTCTCCTCTTCTTTCCTGGCAAGGATTCAGCCTATGAAAAGTCATGCTCCCTTTGTTTAACCCCCTCCCAACTGATTTCCCTGGTGACTCAGTTAGTAAAGAGTCTGCCTGAAATGTGGGAGACCTGGGTTCAGTCTCTGGGTCAAGAAGATCCCCTGGAAAAGGAAAAGGCAACCCGCTCCAGTATTCTTGCCTGGAGAATTCCATTGACAGAGAAGCCTGGTGGGCTAAAGTCCATGGGGTCACAAAGAGTTGAAGATGACTGAGTGACTCACTTTTACATCCCAACTGCATTTTGGGTTTAGTCACTCAGTCACATCTGACTCTTTGCAGCCCCATGGACTGCAGCATACCAGGCTTCCCTGTCCTCCACCAGCTCCCAGAGCTTGCTCAAACTCATGTTCATGGAGTTGGTGATGCCATCCAACCATCTCATCCTCTGTCGTCCCCTTCTTCTTCCACCTTCAATCTTTCCCAGCATCAGGGTCTTTTCAAATAAGTTGGTTCTTCATATCAGGTGGCCAAAGTATTGGAATTTCAGCTTCAGCATCAGTACTCCCAATGAATACTCAGGACTGATTTTCTTTAGGATTGACAGGTTTTATCTCCTTGGAGTCCAAAGGACTCTCAAGAGTCTTCTCCAACACCACAGTTCAAAAGCATCAATTCTTCAGTGTTCAACTTTCTTTATAGTTCAACTCTCACATGCATACATGACTACTGGGAAGACCATAGCGGTGACTAGACAGACCCTTGTTGGCAAAGTAATACCTCTGCTTTTTAATATGCTGTCTAGGTTGGTGATAACTTTTCTTCCAGGGAGCAAACATCTTTTAATTTCATGGCTGCAGTCACCATCTGCAGTGATTTTGGAGCCCAAGAAAATAAAGTCTGTCACTGTTTCCATTCTTTTCACATCTGTTTGCCATGAAATGATGAGAGGGGATGCCGTGATCTTCGTTTTTTGCACCCCCCCCCCCCATAAAAGTGTTCTCCTTCCCGGGCTGTGCAAGGACTGGAACATGGCTTCTTCTTGTTGGAGACCCCGAATTGCAATTCTCTCCTGATCCCAGATAAACCTGTCTTTGCTGGTAAAGTATCCAACATTCTATTTCTTTTAGGCCAACAACAGACTTAGACTGGTGGAAAATAAGGATGAATCTGATTTATGTAACAAAGACACTTGAGACACTTCACAAGCTAACAAGGCTCCTCATTTAGCATCTTTAAATAGATATGGCAAAAAATATTTAAGGACATGTGGTATTTCCTATGCAGAAAAAAGAAAAACAATGTAACACTTGAGACTATTTTAGGAATTTTCTTTTCATGACACTAACTAAATTATTTAAAACAAGATGATTATTGCTGTCTTTTAGTTTAAACATTAGAAAATGTCCAGGACAAAGTTTTCTCATTCAAGGGAAATTCAATTCAGACATTTAGTCTGTGTTTCCAGGGGATTAATTCTGACCTACAAAAAGAAGAAAAATCAGTTCCATTTTCTCTTTAGAATTATACAAATATACAATATAAGAATTGACAAAAATTTTTAAGATTATCTGGTTCATTGCTCTTCACTTGTTTTCCTTGGATCCCTAAACATGTATAAAAAGGTTCCACGTTTGGCCTAGAGAATCTTGGCCCTGTTTCAATAAGAGAAACTTCCTTTTTATCTGTTCTATTTGAAAAGATTCTATTTGCAAAACAGGTACTGCTACAGGAAAAGTACATGCTGCCTAGAAAACTATTCACATAATAAGTTCATACACCAGATTAGGCAACAGTTATTGAAGATAGATTTGTTAAATGGCAAGAGGCAGACAGCTAGCTAGTATCAGAATTAAAAATGGGATGTTCTTCTCCTACCCTTTAATTCAGTGTTCTGCCTCTGAGAGTGATACTTCATTGCACTTTTTTTTGGTTGTCTCTTTTTACTAGATAGCATCATATTCTCTAATCACTGAATTAAACTTCTCCATTAAAACACATAAGTCCATGAAAACAAAAACATTGAATGAATTGTTCAATAACACAATTTCTATTATAAGCAGTGCTGTAATTCTCAAAGTTGGCATGCATTGGAATCACCAGAAAAAGAAATCTTTAAATCTGTAGTCCTGGACTTCCATATTCTGTAGTCCTGAGCTTCCATATCCTGATATTCTGATGGAGTAATGTCAGAAAGAGCTTCAGAATCTGTACGTGTGTGTGTGTGTTTTGTATGCACTTTAGTGTATGGGATCCTTAGTTACATTTTGAGGCTATTAATTTAATAATTACATTTTTAATGGTTGGTGTTTCCCAAATGTGGTTGATTATAGACTCCTCTAGAGAGGTTTTTAAAATTATGGATTACTTAGCTAAAATGATTCACTTAGACTCTTTAAATCTGAGATTTGCATTTTTAAAATTTTAAAGAAGCAACCAAGCAAGCAAAGTAAAACAAACAAGCAAAAACTAATCTTTGAGGAGTTCTGATTGGGGAATCAATGTTAGTTGACAGTATTGTGTACCCATGAACTTTACTGATAACTTTCTACCGAGCAAAGCATCATGCTATGTTTTTAAAAAATTAGACATCTCAAGGTGTCACTTTAAATTGCATTTTAGGGCAAAGCCAATTTTTGTCTTTAAAGATTAAAATTAACATTTGTTTGGAGCAATAACTTCGTTTACTTTCACAATTACTCTGTAGATTTATTATCATGCTATTTTTGTAACATTCTTGTAATTCTTTGCAGATAATAACAAGTAAGTATGAGTAACTTTACACTGGCAAGATACATATAAACTAGGCAGCAAGTGTAAGAAAAACAGCCTTTTCCCCCCCCTAAAGTTAGAGGAGAGGTTAACAAAACACTTTGTAAAATTACAAAAAAACTTTTCAGGGCAGCAGCACCTGACTAAATAAATATGCCACTTTTCCAGTTGAAAGTTTCATTTGTTAATATCAACCAGATACTGGCTCATAGTTTGTTCTTCAAAATATGGTCAGTGCTCCACATGCACTAGAATCACCTTAGCACATTTTAGACATTAAGACTGTTGCTTGGCAACTTGGTATGCTGAGGGACAGTGTAAGTGACATGACAGAAGTGGGATGACACAGGGCTGGTGAGAGAACAACAGGTAATTCAGGATATAAATGGTCAGAGTAGTGTAAGATAGGATTAGGCATCTAGACTGGAGGTCAGCCTATGTGGTCTGAAGTGCCAGCGTAACTACTTGCTACTTTACTCACAGAGCCTGGGGTGAGGTGTGGGTGGAAGAGTTTTGAATCTAGTCATCCCCTGCCATGTGCCTGTGTGCTAAGTCGCTTCAGTCGTGTCTGACTCTCCATGAAATTCTCCAGAGAAGAATACTGGAGTGGGTTGCCATGCCCTCCTCCAGGAGATCTTCCCAACCCAGGGATTGAACCCGCATCTCCTATGGCTCTTGCATTGCAAGTGGTTTCTTTGCCGCTGAACCACTGAGGAAGCCCATTCCCCACCGTAGTCTGGGTAAAAGCTGAGCATCCAGAAGTCACCATGTACTGTTGTACCCTCTGCCCTCAGAGGCAAGCACAACTCTGATACCTCTTTCTACGCTTTTGTTCAGTCTCTTCTCTTTGAAATCTTCCTCTGACTATCTGCCTGGAATTCCCTGTGTATCTTAAGATCCAGATCAAATGCCACATACCTTTTGTTCTTTTCCTTGAAACCTCTCTACTTTGCATTTCTTTAAATGCGTAATTCAATCCTACACATTTCTATTATATAATTATACTGTTAAGGAGGGGAAGTTTCCCCTCTCCCTCTCTGAAGTTCTTGTATCTGGACTAATAATACTGACAGAAGACAAATTAATAAGAGAAAAAGAAACAAATGTTTATTCACATTTGTTTCACATACAGAGTTCCTGTAGAAATGGAACCTAAGAAGTTGTCAAACCAGGCAGCTTTTGTGCTGTTTAGGTAAATAATAAATTTGTGAAGTCTTGACAGGACAAAATTATGAGGCTATCACTGCAGATGGTGATTGCAACCATGAAATTAAAAGACGCTTACTCCTTGGAAGGAAAGTTATGACCAACCTAGACAGCATATTAAAAAGCAGAGACATTACTTTGCCAACAAAGGTCCGTCTGGTAAAGGCTATGGTTTTTCCAGTGGTCATGTATGGATGTGAGAGTTGGACTGTGAAGAAAGCTGAGCGCCGAAAAATTGATGCTTTTGAACTGTGGTGTTGGAGAAGATTCTTGAGAGTCCCTTGAACTGCAAGGAGATTCAACCAGTCCATCCTAAAGGAGATCAACCCTGGGTGTTCATTGGAAGGATTGATGCTGAAGCTGAAACTCCAGTACTTTGCCCACCTCATGCGAAGAGTTGACTCATTGGAAAAGACCCGGATGCTGGGAGGGATTGGGGACAGGAGGAGAAGGGGATGACAGAGGATGAGATGACTGGATGGCATCACCGACTCAATGGACATGAGTTTGAGTAAACTCCAGGAGTTGATGATGGACAGGGAGGCCTGGCATGCTGCGATTCATGGGTCGCAGAGAGTCAGACACGACTGAGCGACTGAACTGAACTTAGGTGCTTAATTAGAACAGAATTTAAGGAAAGTTTAGGCTTGCGTAGTAAATTAATAAAGATTAACGAGAATAGCAAGGTTTGTTGATACAGTCTTCTCAGCCCTGAATGCCCTGTCTGGTGATAAAAGTGTCTTACTTCCCAGAACAGGGAGTGCACATTTCACACGGGAGGTTTTTTTAGCTTTCAGGAAGAGAGAGATGAGGGTCAAAATGTCCCTCTTGCACTAGTTGTTTCTTAATATCCTTTCATTTGAAATAATATGTCATAAAGTTGTGTTTTGGGATGGCCTGCCCATGACCCTAGCAGTATTAACCCTTGATTTTGTCATATTGAAGAGGAAATTTAAAATTCTACATAACCTCCTGCTCTTTCTGCCTCTCTAACTCAGCTTGCTCCTTGCAAAGTCTGGATCATGTAGGTCATGTAGTCTCAGAAAATGGAGACTCATGATACTATGAGCTGGAGCTTATCTCACTCATCCTTGTCCTATTCTTTGTAATTGCCCAGCCCCTGTAGACCTGCTTAATTGTGCCTGTCCGTGTATAAAACCTCTGTAACCCCTTTGTTTGGGGCTCAGAGCTTAGAGTGTTAACTCCTCTGGGCCCCACCAGCATAATAAACCTGAATTCTCCAACTCTCTGAGTGTGGTGCTTGGTTTCTTGATTACTGGTTTCTGCAGCAATATTAACTAGGGAAATTGGTATGAAATTCCTTATTTATAAAATAAGACATTTTGACAGTACCCATGTCATACAAGTCTTGGGAGAATTAATTGAAATAACCTATATAAACTGTTAAAACAGTGTCTGTCTTGTGTTCTGCAGACACTAGCCATTAACTGCTACTATATCGCACTGACTATCTTGAACTAAAGTCATTGGTCTGTATCTGTTTTACTAACTAAACAGCAATTTTTTAAAGAAGGAAATGTGCTTAATTATAAATGGAGAATGTACCAAGAATGGGGAGTTGTGTGTAGTTGTTAGTAAATGCCAAGTAGATTTGATGAAAATAAAAAAGTAAAAATTCTAGGGCAGTGCTTTCTAGCCTGGAATTAATTAGTGGTATGAGAAATCAGGGTGGTAAGGACCAAATGTTTTGTGAAGGTGTCTCTCTAGGACCTATACCACACAGACTGCTTTTCTGTCTAAGATTAGAAGAGTTTGCAAATCCCATATTTTGTTCATAGTGTATTGGTTTGCTAGGGTTGCTGTAACAAAACACCACAGCTACTGAATCCAAGTTTGGTCTGCTCACCATCTGAGAGGCCAATAATTTGGAGAAAAAATGTTGAGGTAAGGAATAGTGGCCTTTATTTGGAATGCTGGCATCTGAGAAGATGGTGGGGTAGCACACTAGTGTACCAGCTTATTGGGGTCTGGATGCCAGTTTCTTTTATAGAACAGAGTGGGCAAGGAGGTGAGGAAGCAAAGTAAAAAGGCCATTAGTCTTGCAAAATAACTCTAGGCTTGGGCAGCATGGGGAGGGGGTGTGTAAATTTCTTCTTTTCTGCAGTCATTCACAGGTAAGCAGGGTTCAAAAGTCTTCCTGTGAGCTGAACAAAGGCATTTCAGAACAAAGGTACTTTATTTTAACATTCAGGAGACAGGCAGTTTTCCCTAGGCAGGCCATTATGTATGCTTATAGCTAAAGACAGCATCCTTTCAGTGATTATAATAACAAAAGCAACAGAAAGCAAAGGTTAAATAAAGGAGACAGATCTAACAATGGAATCAGGTTTTGCTCTTGCCTGTGACACCACCACCTAAGTGTATCAAACAAATTTCTGGTCTCACAGTTCTGGAGGCTAGAAGTCGAAAATCAAGGTGTCAGCAGAGTAGGTTACTTCTGAGGGCTGTGAGGGAACAGTCTGTTTCATTGTTCTCCTCTAGCTTCTCTAGCTGTTGGCAACCTTTGGTATTTCCAGGCTTGTAGAAGCAAACCCTGAGTATTCCTTCATCTTCACATGATGTTCCCCCCATAGTACGTGTGTGTCAATATCCAAATTTCCCCTTTGCCTAAAGGCACCAGTCATATTGGATTAGCATCCACTTGAATGGCCTCATTTTAACTAATATCTGCAATAAAACATTTTATAGATGAAGTTATGTTTTGAAAGTTGAGACTCCATATATGAATTTGGGGGAGGGAGCACAATTCTACCTACAACACAAGATGGATATTTTTACACAGAATGTCCTATGTAAATGATTCTATGTTCAGATAATACTACGTTGGAAAAACAAATCAACTCCCAAGGCCATTCTACTCAAGGGTCATTGAGATTTCTCAGATCTAGAACATACCCTATTTTCATGATGCATTTTCTTCTGTATCTTATTTTCATAAAAGCTTGAGTCTGCTCTCTGCTTTTACAAGAAGACTTAATGGACACATTAGAGTCCCAAGGAATTTTGCACAAGTATAATGAGAATACATATTTAGGTATAATGAGAATATTTGTTTCACAGAGTGGCACTAGTTTAATGTAAATTCTGCTGAATGACTAGGCCAAGGGAATTATTAAGTTGCTATTGCATAATATGTTTGGATAAAATTTAACTCACAGTATTTACCCTGGCAGCAGGAGCATTTTTCTTAAAGTTGAATTAAAAGAAAGTACATTGAAGTTATGTATTGTAGTAAATCTTGATTTTGACATTTGATTGTCTCTGAGAAATGGAATATTTCCTGCCAAATCAGTAAACAGGGATGTCACAGTCAGCAATTCCAGGCCTCCAGGCAACTCAAGAAGGAGAATACCTGTACAATCTGGCAGCCATTGAGCTATAGCCATTCCTTATGTGGAGCCCTGAGGAAGTCAGATTGTGAAAAATTGCCCCAGATAGCTACGATGCATATGAAAGGAGTGATTTCAGTAAGCCCAGACACTTGAATCTTCCTATACATAGAAAAACCGTAAATTCCTTTAACTTGAGATAACTAATTTTCTTTAGTTCACAAAAATATTTCTGATGCTTGGACTACCTGCCCTTTGTTGCAAACTTCTATAATGTATAACCTGATGCCTCCCCCTGCCTCCTCAAAGCAGTTCTCTCAAGGCTACTTGAGATGCTGTCTCCCAGGTTTCATATCCTAAAAATTCCCACCGAATAAAACATAACTCTAAATTTTTAGATTGTGGCTATTTTTTTTAGTTGACATCTCTTAGGGACACAATGCAGAGCCGAGGAACATTAGATCAAGTTGCAGAACTCTGGATAATTGCCAGTGAATACCAGTTTCAGTAGTCATTTACTCTGGAGCTTTGATATGACATATCTGTATGCAATCCTTCTTTCTTTTTTTCTCTCCATCTTTATTTTTTTTCTGTTAGCACCAACCTTAATGAGTTTCTGAGAACAGTTCTACCATAGAAGACTAGGGTGATCTGGTTGAAGATTTGGGCAATTGTGGTGTGTTTGTCTTGTGTTCTTTTATAATATTCACAGTTGTGATCACAAAGATTACAAATACTTTATTTTTTTGGGGGGGGGTCCAAAATCACTGCAGATGGTGACTGCAGTCATGAAATTAAAAGACACTTGCTCCTTGGAAGAAAAGTTATGACCAACCTAGACAGCATATTAAAAAGCAGGGACATTACTTTGCCAACAAAGGTCCATCTGGTCAAGGCTATGGTTTTTCCAGTGGTCACGTATGGATGTGAAAGTTGGACTATAAAGAAAGCTGAGCACCAAGGAATTGATGCTTTTGAACTGTGGTGTTGGAGAAGACTCTTGAGAGTCCCTTGGACTGCAAGGAGATCCAACCAGTCCATCCTAAAGAAAATCAGTCCTGAATATTTCATTGGAAGGACCAATGCTGAAGCTGAAACTCCAGTACTTTGGCCACCTGATGGGAAGAACTGACTCATTTGGAGAGACCCTGATGCTAGGAAAGATTGAAGGCAGGAGAAGGGGATGACAGAGGATGAGATGGTTGGATGGCATCACTGACTCAATGGCCATGAGTTTGAGTAAACTCCAGGAGTAGGTGGTGAACAGGGAAGCCTGGTGTGCTGCAGTTCATGGGTTTGCAGATTTGGACTCTACTGAGCCACTGAACTGAATCACAAATACGAGGATTGCATAAAACTGAATGTGCATGTTAAAATCATCTCCATTTTACAAATAAAGCAATGGATGCAGGGAGAATTTTTTTAAGTTCCTCAGACACCTATGTTTAACAAGTGACAAAACCAGAATGTGTACTTCTGAATCTATTTACATGACCACTAAGCTATTAAAATTTTTACTGTATGAGATAGTTTAATCTTTTTAAAAAATTTATTCATTTTTTAGTTGTGCTGGGTCTTTGTTGCTGTGTGTAGGCATTCTCTAGTTGTGATGGGCAGGGGCTAATCTCTGGTTGCAGTGTACGGGCTTCTCCTTGTGGAGGCTTCTCATCGTGGAACACAGACTCTCGGCTCCCAGGCTTCGGTAGTTGCAGCACATGAGCTCGGCAGTTATGGTGTGTGGGCTCCAGGGTGTGAGCTTCAGCAGTTGCCCCAGAGGGGCTCAGTAGTTGTGGCTCTTGGACTATAGAATGTGTGAGCTTCAATAGTTGCAGTGCATGGCTTTAGTTGCTCTACAGCTTGTGGAATCTTCCAACTAGAGATCACACACGTGTTCCCTGCATTGTCAGGTCGACTCCCATCCATTGTACCACCAGCTGTTCTTCAGTTGCTCAGTTATGTCTGACTCTTTGTGACCCCATGGACTACACCTCGTGAGGCTTCCCTGTCCTTCACTATCTCCTGGAGTTTGCTCAGACTCATGTCCTTTGAGTTGGTGATGCCATCCAACCATTTTCTTCTCTGATACCACCTTCTCCTCCTGCATTCCATGTTTCCCATCATCAGGGTATTTTCTAATGAGTCGGCTCTTCACATCAGATGGCCAAAGTATTGGAGCTTCAGCATCAGTCCTTCCAGTGAATATTCAGGATAAATTTCCTTTAGGATTGACTGGTTTGATTTCCTTGCTGTCCTAGGGTCTCTCAAGAGTCTTCTCCAGCACCACAGTTCAAAAGTATCAATTCTTCAGTGCTCAGCCTTCCTTATGATCCAATTCTCACATCTGTACTTGACTACTAGATAAACCTTAGCTTTGACAATACAGATCTTTGTTGGCAAACCGATGTCTCTGCTTTTCAATACATTGTCTAGGTTTATCATAGCTTTTCTTCTAAGGAGCAAGTGTCTTTTAATTTCACGGCTGCAGTCACTGTCTGCAGTGGTTTTGGAGCCCAAGAAAATAAAGTCTGACACTGTTTCCACTGTCTCCCCATCTATTTGCTGTGAGGTGATGGGACCAGATGCCATGATCTTAGTTTTTGAATGTTGAGTTTCAAGCCAGCTCTTTCAGTCTCCTCTTTCACCTTCATTAAGAGGCTCTTTAGTTCTTCTTCACTTTCTGCCATAAGTGTGGTATCATCTGCTTTTCTGAGGTTATTTCTTCCAGCAATCTTGATTCCAGCTTGAGCTTCATCCAACCCAGTATTTCGCATGAGGTACTCTGCAGATAAATAAGCAGGGTGACAGTGCAAAGCCTTGATGTAATCCTTTCCCAATTTGGAACCAGCCCATTGTTCCATGTCTGGTTCTAACTGTTGCTTCTTGACCTGCATACAGGTTTTGTAGGAGGCAGGTAAGTTGGTCTGGTATTCCCACCTGTTTCAGAATTTTTCACAGTTCTTTGTGATCCACACAGTCAAATGTTTTAGCGTAGTCAATGAAGCAGAAGTATATGTTTTTCTGGAATTCTCTTGCTTTTTCCATGATCCAGCGGATGTTGGCAATTTGATCTCTGGATCCTTTGCCTTTTCTAAATCTAACTTGTACATCTGGAAGTTCTCAGTCACGTACTGTTGAAGCCTGGCTTGAAGGATTTTGTGCATTATGTTGCTAGCATGTGAAATGAGTGTAATCGTGCGGGAGAAGGAAATAGCAACTCTCGCCAGTACTCTTGCCTGAAAAATCCCATGGATGGAGGAGCCTGGTAGGCTGCAGTCCATGGGGTCGCAAAGAATCATACACAACTGATCGACTTCACTTCACTTTTGAACTTTCTTTGGCATTGCCTTTCTTTGGGATTGGAGTGAGAATAACCTTTTCCAGTCCTGTGGCCACTGCTGAGTTTTCCAAATTTGCAGGCATATTGAGTGCAGTGCTTTAAAGTATCATCTTTTAGGATTTGAAATAGCTCAACTGGAATTCCATCACATACCACCAGGGAAGTCCTAATTACATTTAATCTTAAATTGATAAATCAACTAATGTATAAAAACTAACTTAAAAGGAAAAATAAGCTCCTCCTAAAATTTTAACCAGAAACAATTAGAGGGGTTCAACAATTATTCAAAAATGTTCTTTGAGCTTTTACCTTGTGCCAGGCCCTGTATTACTTCTGGGTTTTTCGGTGTGAATAAGGCAAACAGTAGGTGAGCTCTTAGGTAGCTGAATTTGAGGTCAAAGAAGGGAAGGAAAGCAAGCAAAGCAAAAAAATTAGCTTCAGTATTAAAAGTAAAAGAGATGATATGACCCAAAGTTCTCTAGCAGAGAGATTGCTTTAAGTAGGGTGTTGAAATTTCTCTTTGAGAAAGTGATATTTGGGGTGAAACTTTAGTTATATAATTTTGTTATAAGAGACACCTAAGGGAAGAGTGCTTTAATCAGTGAGTAAAGCAAATAAAGAGGTAACTCGGCTTGGTGTTTACAACAAATATTAGAGAACTCTGCATTGTTCCCAGTTATCAGGATCAATTTCAGGAGACTTAAGATTGAGGACAGATTATTTCTGCTTGTTCCTTGAATGCCATGACATAAGTCTTAACAATAAATTGGGAGGTCACCAGCTGGTGGTTCCATTTTAATTAAATTTGGGGCTCTTAGGACTCTTAAGACAAGAGATCAAGCTCTCCTTGAAAACCAATTAAGGTGATTTCTAAGTAATCAATGGAGGGTGATCTTTCTTACGTAAAAGTGTTTAGATATTTTGCCTACTTATAGAGCAATGTGTCATCATATAGTTATGCAGTCTCTTTATGCATATATAACTATATTACATATTTAATTTTACATTGAATAAACTGACACCTGCACTTTTAATCTCTAACACTCTGTTCTACTTATTTTTCTGATAACATTTAGCACTGTCTAACATTCAATATTATTCACATATTTGACCATTTTTGTTTATGGGATTCCATGCTCTACAGAATATGAACTCCACAAGTACAGAAATTATCTTGCTTTGTTCAGTAATATAGGGTCCAGAAAAAATGCTTGCTACATGGCAGGTAGTTTATAGATGTTGAATAAATTAACAAATTGATAAATAAATTAAAATGATGTTTAGAAACTGGATGCAGATTCAAAACTGTGTGTGTGTGTATACATATGGAAGGAAAATGAAAGGGGTGAGTATTCTAGAGAGATTTTTATAGTTGAATTAGGTCATCTCTTATGCTATCTTATGGTTTAATAATCTATAAATATATGTCACAACAGTTTAGCTTAATATCTACCTTTAAACACACCAACTGTATATAATACAGCCAAATATATATATCAGTATATATACATATATATAAACTATTCTAGATTAATATTTTGTTAAATATTTTTTAGTTTTACTTTAAAACATTTTTATTCTTTTCGTGAAACTCTAAAATGTATCCAGGCAAAATGAATCAGCTTTACATTTTTGGTTGCAATTTGTTCTTTGAGATTTTTAGACTTAAAGAAAAATAGTTTCATTGAGTTGAATGTATTTGCTTTGTGAATGTGCAAATACACATTGCACATTCACATATTGCACCAAAAACATCATTTTATGAAAGGCAAAATCGGCCTATGCTATGTTTAAACTTGGAAACATTAGTTTATAAAGTTTATGCTCAGTCTATGTAACTGTCCATATAAAAAAGAACAGTTCTTGTCCTCCTATAACAATATACAAGATAAATTTTATTTCTTTATGATTAAAACTGCCCATACTTATATCTGAAATTTCTACTTTCATACAAACTTAGCAGATCTTTTAAGAGATAAATCATCTGCAGTCAATATGCTGAAGTATTAACAATTTAGTGCAGCATTGAAATAGGAATCAAAATCTAAACTCTGAGACCTGTAGCATGTTATTTTTCCCTTTCTTAATTTTTTCCATTTACAAAGATAAAAAATGTATCTCAAAGAATGTTTGTACTATGCTTTACCCTCAGAATAAGTGTTACCTACAGAAACACACATTATCATATATGTACTGTGACTCACGCTCTTTTGAAAGGAAAAAAAATATTCATAGTTGACATATTTTACAAAACTTTCTAAAAATAAGAATTTGGTTAATATTTATTTATTATGATTATGGCCACTCTTATTTACACATAGAAATTTTGACAGAATAAATTATTTGACTAAGAACATCTTTGACTAAAAATGTCTTTTTTCTGCAAACCTATAAATCTTTTGGAAATATCTGTATCCCCGTTTCTGACTCAGTAATGCTTATAAAGTAAATCAATCTGATACATATCATGTTTGTTTGATGGCTGGGGAGAGTCTTAAGTGGTACTTGGAGACATGTTTTTATTCTGTTTTTATGTTTAGACTCCTTAGAGACAAAGAAATAAACATATTCTGCCAGAAATGACCATGAGAAATCATAATCATTTTAAGGCAAACCGAATTTTATGCTACTTTCTTTTTTTTTTTTTTTTTTTTTAAGAGAAAAGCACTTAACATTTAATGAATTTCCCAGCATGTGGCTTCAAGCCACCAGGACACAAGCCCCACCTACACCCTTAATCTTCTCCTCAGCTCTTTCTACTACTGAAGAAGTTTGCCTTCATGATGACAGGCTACTTTTTTTGTTCCAATGTCAATAAAGCTAAAAGATGATAAGTAAAATCACAATAATAAAAATAGCAGTTGAAAGCAGAGATTCCAGAGCCAAATTCTTTGAACTTTAATACAGAAACAGTTAGTAGCTGCATAATTTTAGGGAACTTATTATTCATCTCAGTTTTCCCATCTCTAAAATGGGGTTAACAATAGTACCTGCTACTTGGTGTTTTGTTGAAGATTGAATAAATTAAATAAGGCTTTATTTAGAAACATATCCAGGTTTTTATTAGCATATAAAGACTTAGAGGAAGATGGTTAATTAATTTCTGTAACTCCAGGCAAGCCCCTGACTTCTCTGCGTCTGTGGTTCTTCATCTACAAAAGAGAAGAGTGAGCTGGAATCCTCTTTCAGAGAAACAAGAAGGCTTTGTCTTGACCAAAGAAGGGTTCAGGACTCCAGTTCCTGTGTTTTCAAAGAGCTCTGGGTCATTATTGGAGCTGGATGAAACAAACAAACACAATATATACATATAGTTGTTCTTGTTCAGTCACTCGGTCATATCCGACTCTTTGTGACCCCATGGACTGCAGCGCACCGGGGTCCTCTGTCTTCTACCACCTCCCAGAGTTTGCTCAAATTCATGTCCATTGAGTTGGTGATGCTGTCTAACCATCTCATCCTCTACCACCTTCTTAGCCTTTTACATTCAGTCTTTTCCATCATTAGTGTCTTTTCCAATGGGCTGACTTTTCGACTCAGGTAACCAAAGTAACATAATACATAAAATATTTAATAAAAATATGGATACTATGGCATTTTAGAAACCTTAGAAAGAGAACATACAAGAAAAATTGTGTCCCGATACCAAAGACAGGTATTCATATCTGAAAGAAATTCACTGAGGCTGTGAAAATTGCCATAGTTACTAAATTAACTTCTCTAATAAGTAGAAAATGTATTTTGCAAGATGTAGGGAATGGTGAGACATGTTCTTCAAAGTATTTTATTTTATGCCAGCCAGAGTGTAAGACATAACTAAGCATGTTTTAGCCTATGCAGAAAAGTCAGTTCTCAAATAAGAATAACTCAGCATTATTTGAGACCTTGCTTTTCTCCTTCTCTGTATAACTGAATGCCTGTTACTCAAGGAGGCTGGCTGCAATGACCCTTTTGTGAAATATTTGTGCCAGAATAGAAAATTCCTTTTCCTAAAAATGCCAGTGGAGCTATAGGCTATTACTGATGGAAGTACAACATATGGTCTCTAGAAAGACATAATGTCCATGGCCAGGCAAATTTGGGGAGGCTGAATAAGGCAAGCTTAAGCAGGTTTATTTGTGGTTATCAGGATCTCTGACACATGCATGACAACATAATGCACAGTGTATCCTGTATTTATGGAATACGTCTCGTAGATGTGATCACATAAGGGAAAATGATTATAGTAAAAAGCCACTTGGCTTTTTGGAATCTGCCCAATGTGGATTGAAGTTCTGCTTCTGTCTCTTATAACCTTGGACAGATTACTTAACACTGAACCTCCATTTTCTCATCTATAAATAAGAGGTATGGATATAGACCTTGCAATCCTGGATCATCATTTTCTTTTATATCTCATGTGAAAGTGACTCATAAATACATTGTTAATATTCAGAATAGACTTACAGAAGATATTTTATGAAATTTACTGTATCAGCACTGTATCTGAATACATAGCCTCAAAAGAACTTTTTAAAATTTAACCTAAGTTCTCTTCTGTGTTTCTTGACGTTTCTCACAGGTTCTGTCGGAAATCAGTTCTCTCCATTTTGACAACTTCATATTTACTTCACTGCTGATTACTCAAAAATCTACATCTAGAACTTTATCCTGGTCCTGCCTCATATTTCTAGCACCCTATTCAGCATCTCTTTGTGGTTGTTTAGTTAAATCTCTAAATAATTGCAAATCTTCCATTTGTTGTGTCTTTTATCACCTTCTGTATATTATAGTTACCTTGAATTCATCGTAACTGCCCTGAGATTTATTTATTCATCTAAAACATATTTACTGAGGTAAAGAATCTGCTTGCAATTCAGGAGATCCCAGTTTGATTCCTGGGTTGGGAAGATCTGCTGGAGAAGGGATAAGCTACCCTCTCCAGTATTCTTGGGCTTCCCTTGTGACTCAGCTGGTAAAGAATCCACTTGAGATGTGGGAGACTTGGGTTTGATCCCTCGGTTGGGAAGATCCCCTGGAGAAGGGAAAGTCTACCCACTCCAGTATTCTGGCCTGGAGAATTCCATGGACTGTATAGTCCATGGGGTCACAAAGAACTGGACACAACTGAGCAACTTTCACTTTCACTACTGAGGATCATACTAAAGCTTTACATTTTTAAAACCTATCATAAATAAGATGATTTCTGTTGACTAATAAGATATGAAACAAAATACATGTCCATGTAAAAAGCATAGCAGAGTGCTGAGGACTTAAGTTCAGGTCAGGTCAGTTGCTCAGTCTTTTCTTACTCTTTGTGATCCCATGAATAGCAGCACACCAGGCCTCCCTGTCCATCACCAACTCCCGGAGTTTACTCAAACTCATGTCCATTGAGTCAGTGATGCCATCCAACCATCTCATCCTCTGTCATCCCCTTCTCCTCCTGCCCCCAATCCCTCCCAGCATCCAGGTCTTTTCCAATGAGTCAACTCTTCACATGAGGTGGCCAAAGTACTGGAGTTTCAGCTTCAGCATCAATCCTTCCAATGAACACCCAGGACTGATCTCCTTTAGGATGGACTGGTTGGATCTCCTTGAAGTCCAAGGGACTCTCAAGAGTCTTCTCCAACACCACAGTTCTAAAGCATCAATTTTTCGGTGCTCAGCTTTCTTCACAGTCCAACTCTCACATCCATACATGACCACTGGAAAAACCATAGCCTTGACCAGACGGACCTCTGTTGGCAAAGTAATGTCTCTGCTTTTTAATATGCTGTCTAGGTTGGTCATAACTTTCCTTCCAAGGAGTAAGCATCTTAATTTCATGGCTGCAGTCACCATCTGCAGTGATTTTGAAGCCCAAAAAATAAAGTCTCTCACTGGTCCATTGCTTCCCCTTCTATTTGACATGAAGTGATGGGACCAGAGGCCATGATCTTAGTTTTCTGAATGTTGAGCTTTAAGTCAACTTTTTCACTCTCCTCTTTCACTTTCATCAAGAGGCTCTTTAGTTCTTCTTCACTTTCTATAATAAGGGTGGTGTCACCTGCATATCTGAGGTTATTGATATTTCTCCCGGCAGTCTTGATTCCAGCTTGTGTTTCTTCCAGTGCAGCATTTCTCATGATGTACTCTGCATATGAATTAAATAATCAGGGTGACAATATGCAGCCTTGACGCACTCCTTTTCCTATTTGGAACCAGTCTGTTGGTCCATGTCCAGTTCTAACTATTGCTTCCTGACCTGCATACAGGTTTCTCAAGAGGCAGGTCAGGTGGTCTGGTATTCCCATCTCTTTCAGAATTTTCCACAGTCTATTGTGATCCCTGGTAGCTCAAATGGCTGAGGACATACAGAGTAATAAATTGATATAAATAGATTAACATCAATAATAAGTACACAAAACAATTAAATTATTAGTGATTATTATTTATTAATATAGAATACTGTTATTAGTTCTAATTATATTAGTGGTATATTAATAAAGATGCTGCAGAATATTCAGCAGAAGAATTTAACATGGTCTGACCATCTGGGTGAACTACTCCCACTTGTTTCCATTTCCCTGAACTAACATATAAAATCATTTGAAGGTTTTTAATTCTGTTGCTTCAGCCTCACTGTTTAAAAATTTTCCATGGTTCATCATTGCAATTAGGGAAAGCTCAAATGCACTCTCTGCTTGCAAAAATATTTACAACCTGGACATTGCCTGCCTCTTAAGCCCATGTTATATGTCTCTCTCAAAAGATCTCTAAACTCCGGCTACACTAGACTTCCCGGGGTGGTGGTTCTCCGTGAAAAATTTGCACTTGTTGATTTTATTTCTCAGAATGAGTGTAAGATTAATAGTGCCAACTTGGAGTGGTTTCAGTTTTCTAATTGGATACCCTGTTTTTATCCAGGTCGAGCTACACCATTTGCAAATCCCAGTGTGAAATGAAAATGTAAGCTCATTTATTTGAAACAAGGGTCCTTAAAGAAGTGGAATAATATGTAAAGCTTTCTTCCTTTCCCTTGTGGTCCCTCTCTCCACTCTTGGAGCTTCGCAAATGCTGCATGTGAACGGGGTGGTGAGGAACGGCAGACATGCGCATTGTGCATCCCTCCTCTGCTCCTGTGCCTGGAACATTGTCCCGTCAGACTTCAGTTACAAAACAAAGTCAAAACCAACATTTTCAAGAATGTCAAGAAACAAAAGCAGAGAACTAACTAAACACTTTGGGCCTTTTGGGGCTAAGTGTGGGCCCTTTTGAGCAAAGCTTTGTGCAGTTGCATGGGTCCCATGCCCATGAAGCCAGCTCTTCTCCCAGCCAAACTTTAGATAGTCTGTTCTTCTAAGTGTGGTATGAGTGACCCTTTAAATGTAATTCAGGTCATAATAATTGACCTTTCCTCATCCTAAAAAAGAATGCTTTGTTCACCTTTTTATCACTAACATTATCACTAACATTATCACTAACATTAGAATGTCTGACATACTGAACATTTAATAAATAATTGATGAGTAAATATTTAATATGATTAGGTTAAGTTAACAGATTAGTTAAAATGCAACAGTACATTGGGTTTATTTGCCCTTTGTATTGACCAGAACTCTTGGTTGTAAATGACAGAATCCAAATTTACATTGGCTTAAGGATATAAAGGAGATCCAACCAGTCCATCCTAAAGGAAATCAGTCCTGAGTGTTCATTGGAAGGACTGATGCTGAAGCTGAAACTCCAACACTTTGGCCACCTCATGCAAAGAGTTGACTCATTGGAAAAGACCCTGATGCTGGGAGGGATTGGGGGCAGGAGGAGAAGGGGATGACAGAGGTTGAGATGGCTGGATGGCATCACTGACTCAATGGACATGAGTTTAAGTAAACTCTGGGAGTTGGTGATGGTCAGGGAGGCCTGGCGTGCTGCGTTTCATGGGGTCACAGAGTCAGATATGACTGTGCGACTGAACTGAACTGAAGGATATAAAAATATCATCCATCCATGCAACTATGAAGTCTTAAACTAATTTGTTTGCAAGTATAGCTGGTTTCAAAGACTCAAATTACATGCCTACAATCTCTTTCTCTTGAGTTTGTTCTCTTTAATGTTTTTATTCTCAAGAAAGAAATATTCACAGAACAGTCATGTTTGTCCCATTTTGTTCTAGATTTTCATCCTATTATCTTTTTACTCAGTTTAATGAGGACTTTTCCATCTCAATACTTTGAACAGAACTATTAGACCTAACTCTAGTTGACCTAAATTAAATCACATGCCCATACCTGAACAAACAACTTTGATTCTGTTGGATCAACTTTGGACCACCATATGTGGTAAAGTTCCTTAAATCTGGTATTGTTTAACCAGAATAGTGATGGATGTGTGTATCTTCATCTTCCTCCATAAAACCAAATTATTTTCTATGATGGTTGTACCAGTGCATCACACTAGTAACTTAATTTATAAAAATTATTAAACAAATATTTGTGAGTATATCTGGGTAAAAAGCCTTGGAAAGATATTTTGTTTATAGACTTAACTACATTTCCAACCTGAAAAAAGAAATTAAGCTCCTTGATTTGAGAATATTTAGAAGATCAAGGATGTATGACAACAATGTCTATAGACCACAGAGTCTCTCATCATAAATAGGGGTGTCAAAATAAGTGGATACTAGTTACTCAGGACGGAGAAGGCAATGGCACCCGACTCCAGTACTCTTGCCTGGAAAATCCCATGGATGGAGGAGCCTGGTGGGCTGCAGTTCGTGGGGTCACTAAGGGTCGGACACGACTGAGCGACTTCACTTTCACTTTTCACTTTCATGCATTGGAGAAGGAAATGGCAGCCCACTCCAGTGTTCTTGCCTGGAGAATCCCAGGGACGGGGGAGCCTGGTGGGCTGCCGTCTATGGGGTCACACAGAGTCAGACACGACTGAAGTGACTTAGCAGCAGCAGCAGCTACTTGGAACACTTGGTCTATTTCTCTAGATTTTCCCACTGGAGGTATCTGAGTTTATTAGGAAGTTGAAAACTTGTTGTAGAACAAGGAGTTAAAGCCCAATTACTACAAAGGATTTAATCAGTCAAGGAAGGGTTCCTTTTCCATGCACAAAAAGTTTTGTCCCTAAAAAGGTAAGATAATATTATTGGACTTTGGGTTTAGCTCATAACACTTATTAAATATTTACTGTGCACCAGTTCCTATGTTTATTCACATAATTTTTCATAACTTTGAGATAACATTAGTAATCAGTTCCAAATAACAACTGAAAAACTTGTCTTGGAGAAGTTGAAGAATGCAAATCAGGTCAAATAAAGATGATGACAAAGATAGATACATTGCTTCCAGGACTATTAAAAGGGTCTTCCTTATCCTTGTCCTGCTATGTGCCCTTGAATCAGGCATATTTTCTTACTTGCAGGAGCCTCTGTGGTCTAAATATTATCAGTCTAATCCTCTGTTGTAGGACATGTATGGCAGGTTATATACTTTCCACCTTTAGAATTTATTTAAAGTTGGGAGAAATTTGTACTTGAGACCTAACATCATTTTTTTTTTTCTCTCATTTGAAAAGTCTCATTTTCCCTTCCACTCCAAAGGCCTAGAGCAGTTATGAGGCCAGACATACTCTCTTTCTCATGTACAATGAGGAGAGCTAGGCTGCATGGTGTCATGTTCTTTGGTATGTCTATGTTTAAAAATAGAGGATGCCATAATCCACAAGAAGAATTACCAGTAGTAGAATTGGGACATGGTAAAAAGTTACTAGGAAAGATTATTTGGGTGGAACATACCATGCAAATTTCTATTTTAAGTTGGCTCTGTTCACTGGTACTTGGTAGTATGGTTGATGACTTTTCCATGAGGAAAGATTTCTTTAGCAAAAAATGCTTCACTTTTACTTAGATCTGCTTCAAGATGCCCGCTCAAAACTAGTGACTAAAACTCACATGAATGCTTTCTATGCATAAATGCTGTTCAATGACTAGAGTTCTTTTCATGACTTTAAATATCTTTAATCATAGTTGTAGGTTAATTAACCTATGCTACTACCCTAAGCAATGGTT
The DNA here is from genome assembly GCF_963930625.1 of Muntiacus reevesi. Lineage (NCBI taxonomy): Eukaryota > Metazoa > Chordata > Mammalia > Artiodactyla > Cervidae > Muntiacus > Muntiacus reevesi. The sequence goes on from NC_089253.1 coordinate 19,295,567, forward strand.
TTGAGTCTTAAACATAGATATATCTGATATTTAAACTCGAACAGGTGTTAGATTTGGGCTTTGTTGTTAGAGGTTCTGATTTTTAAATAAAGAGTTTGCCACTTCCTGATTTGGGATCTCGTGTAAATCAGTTAGCCTCCCCAAGTCTCAGTTGCTGCTTCTTCACAGTTAGTATTGTCATTATAACTACTGCTCAAGATTGTGACGAAAGTAAAATGTAGAGGACGTGAATGTGCTGTGAATACTTTAATTTTTTTTTCATTTATTTTTATTAGTTGGGAGTCTAATTACTTTACAATATTGTAGTGATTTTTGCCATACATTGACATGAATCAGCCATGTATTTACATGTGTTACCCATCCCGATCCCCCCTCTCACCTCCCTCCCCATCCCATCCCTCTGGGTCTTCCCAGTGCACCAGCCCTGAGCACTTGTCTCATGCATCCAACCTGGGCTGGTGATCTGTTTCACCCTTGATAGTATACTTGTTTCAATGCTATTCTCTCAGAACATCCCACCCTCGCCTTCTCCCACAGAGTCCCAAAATCTGTTCTGTACATCTGTGTCTCTTTTTCTGTTTTGCATATAGGGTTATCGTTACCATCTTTTTAAATTCCATATATATGTGTTAGTATACTGTATTGGTCTTTATCTTTCTGGCTTACTTCACTCTGTATAATAGCCTCCAGTTTCATCCATCACATTAGAACTGATTCAAATGAATTCTTTTTAATGGCTGCATAATAGTCCATGGTGTATACGTACCACAGCTTCCTTATTCATTCATCTGCTGATGGGCATCTAGGTTGCTTTCATGTCCTGGCAATTATAAACAGTGCTATGATGAACATTGGGGTACACGTGTCTCTTTCAGATCTGGTTTCCTCGGTGTGTATGCCCAGGAGTGGGATTGCTGATTTCACTTAAAGTCAGGAAGAAGACAAGGGTGCCCACTCTCACCACTACTATTCAACATAGTTTTAGAAGTGTTGGCCACAGCAATCAGAGCAGAAAAATAATAAAAGGAATCCAGATAGGAAAAGAAGAAGTAAAACTCTGTTTGTAGACGACATGATCCTCTACATAGAAAACCCTAAAGACTCTACCAGAAAATTACTAGAGCTAATCAATGAATACAGTAATGTTGCAGGATATAAAATTAATACACAGAAATCCCTTGCATTCCTATACACTAACAATGAGAAAACAGAGAAATTAAAGAAACAATACCATTCACCAATGCAACAAAAAGAATAAAATACTTAGGAGTATATCTACCTAAAGAAACAAAAGACCTATATATAGAAACTAAAATACACTGATGAAAGTTATCAAAGAGGACACAAATAGATGGAGAAATATACCCTGTTCATGGATTGGAAGAATCAATATTGTGAAAATGACTATACTACCCAAAGCAATCTATAGATTCAGTGCAACCCCTATCAAGCTACCAACGGTATTTTTCACAGAACTAGAACAAATAATTTCACAATTTGTATGGAAATACAAAAAACCTCGAATAGCTGTGAATACTTTAAAGAGCTGGAGAAACACTAGATGCATTTCAAAAGAGGACTATGTATTCTTAGTTTTTGTGTGCAGACGTTGCTATTATAATGAAAAGGTCCCTAGGCTTTGGAGACTGCCTGAGTTCAGAAACAACTACATTTATATTCTGTGATGATGGGCAAACCAGTTTCTTCTGTAAAGCCGATTAGAAATAAGCCAGCACATAGTTTTATCATGCGCATCAAATGAAATATATGTGTAGAGCACTTAGCAAAATGCCTGGGACATAGTAGAGAGTAAATGAATGTTAGATGACGATGAGGATACTGAGAAATGTTTTCTAAGTTCTGCAGTCACCAAGTATTACTTTGTTACTTATAGGACACTATTTCTAATAGTTATAATATATTAGCCATGCAAAAAAAATGCTTAGAATATGAAAAATATTTCAAAATCTACCAATTTTCATCTTTGAATCGTAATTAATTTCATCAAGATACACAAAAATATCCCTTTTCTGCTAAGCAAAATGGGTCCACATATATCTGGATTTTTTTCAATAGTAGAGCCTAGAGAACTACATGTCCTGAAGCTGGTTAAATCTGCAGGTGCTATATTGTAGATATGGAGAAATTGTAAGTTTCAGATTTGTAGTTAATATCTGGGGGCCCCATCATTTAGATGGAGAAAAGAATGGCAGCCCACTCCAGCATTCTTGCCTGGAGAATCCCATGGACAGAGGAGGCTGGCCGGCTACAGTTCACAGGATCGCAAAGAGTCAAACATGACTGAGCAACTGAGCATACACAATCGTTTAGAATGCACTGTGCTTGATTTGCTAAAGAGATGATTTATGTATTTATGTATTCATCAAGGAAGACTTCATCTCTGTTTCACCCAGACAATTAGACTTTTATGGGATTTTGTTTTAAAACCATTTAGTCAATTTTCCTTCTTCCTGGACTGATTTACCAGCAAAGTTAAACTAAACTCCAGTAAGTTAAGGGAATTAAAATCATGTTAAACGGATTCATCACTTTTTGCACAGATGTCAAATGGGTTTCAACTCATTACTCAAACCCAGTTGGGACTGCCTGCCTGCATTATGGTGCTGAAAAGAAATCAGTTCCTGGAAAAACTGAGTATCATGATGGAAGAGAGTTATGTGCCATGGGAATGCGGGTATCACAAGTGGAACTATGTAATCAAAGATTTGTCACCTGTGATTTGTATGACATAGAATGGATAAATGGAGGCTTAGAGCTTCTCATAACATCCGGAAGAAATAACTTCTTGATATCATCCACAGAGATAGTCTCTACAAATGAGGTTTATTTCACAGTGTTTGTCAATATTAAACTTACTTCCTAAGGAAGAACTGGTTGTAGAAATATACATTTATATATATATATATATATATATATATATATATATTTTTTTTTTTTTTTTTTTTCAAACGGCACTGATTGTAGCAGCAACTTTTACTTTAGGGAAGTTTTTGTTATTTCTTTGTTGTTTATTTGGCTTTCTTTCCATTTTAAATAGACTTTATTTTTTAGACCAGCTTTAGGTTCACAGCAAAACTGAGCAGACTATACAGAGATTTCTCATTTTCCATGTACACCTTACTCCCACCACACACCCATTATCAACCTTGTGCACCAGAGTGGAACCTATGTTACCATCAATGAACCTACATTGACTCATCATTATCCCTCAAAATCCATAGTTTACTTTAGGGTTTTCTCTTGTTGAACTATTAAACTACATTATCTGTATTTTGCTGTGTGTTTGTGCATGTGTGAGTGCTAAGTCACTTTAGTTGTGTCTGACTCTTTGAGACCCCATGGACTGTAGTCTGTCAGGCTCCTTTGTCCGTGGGATTCCCCAGGCAAGGATACTGGAGTGGGTTGCCATGCCCTTCTCCAGGTTATCTTCCTGACCCAAGGATCAAACCCATCTCTCTCATGTCTCCTGCATCGGAGCATTGCACAGCACTGTGAGGATTGTCCCACTTGGTCTTCTGCCCTGATTCCTTTCATTGTTGTCAGGTTGCATTGTTTCTGAGGTCCTTCTCTGCCCACTGCTGCTTCCTTCTCTGTCTTTCATAGGTCCCTTTAACAAGTCTCCTGTACTTCTAAATCTGTCTTGGTATCTGCTTCATGGAAGACTCAAATTGACACAATGAATCATGAAAGGATATCAGACCACCCTGAAAGAATTTATTATTTCCAGTCTGAAGAAGGATATTATTTCTTGGCTTAGGTATGAGAGCTGACCCTTGAATAGCATGGGTTGAGCTGTGTGGGTCCACATATATCTGGATTTTTTTCAATAGTAGAGCCTAGAGAACTACATGTCCTGAAGCTGGTTAAATCTGCAGGTGCTATATTGTAGATATGGAGGAACTGCATATACAAAGGGCCAGCTACACATTTTAAGTGAATTTTATCTGGGTGGAGAACTGGTACCCCTTACACTCTATGTTGTTCAAGGGTTACCTGTGCTTTATAAATTCAGTGACTTAAATGTGCTGATTTATACACATTCAAAATTTTACTGTTGCATTAGAGATGCAATGAGTTAATGTCATTCACAATATAGTATTTGTAAACCTCAATCAGCCTTGATCAAATTAAGGATTAAGTTGTAATGGGTAGATCATACTGAGTAACACATAGAATCATCTTGTCTCAATGACACAAAGGTATAAAAAATAAATCTACTTTTTCTAAAACAAATCACCCTCATTACTATTGGTCATATATTAGCCATGTTACATATTCTTACAAACAATCAGATCTGACAAATTTGTATTGTTCTGTTCACCTTTGGGTTAAGGAGGCCCAAGAATTAGTAGTGCAAGCTAAACAAAGGTTTTTTCCAGGAACTACTGAGGATTTCTTAGGAAATGGCAGATTTTGAAAAATGGATACATTTGACCTTTATACACCACTTAAAATTGACTGCTAGCCCACCTGCCTATCTCAAAGCATCCTTTCTGATAATGTCTGATTGTGATTGCAGTAGTTCTTATGAACAGAACCACATTATTGCTTTCTTTAACTAGCAAGCCATTTACAGTAAAGTGGCACCCTGGATGATACCTTATTAAAATAGAATGTACATACACCTGGGATTTCTGTGATTGAGAAGTGTGAGCACAGTGACTGCACTTAAAGAGCACTTATTCCCTGGAGACTTGGTGCTTTTCTTTTCAAGTAAGTAGAAGTCTGAATGTTATTAATGGGCAAGGTCAGGTAGGTTATAGACACCTTTACAAACAGCAGCTATTTGAGGATAATAAACTCACCTTCACTGGTGAGTTCAATTGATGATATCTTTTTTGGGGGATCCCAAAGAAGACTTGCTTAATTTATCTATCTTGAGGAGCATTGCAAAGCTATTTTCTTGTCATAGACATTGCACACCTGAACTTCAAAGTCACCTTGTGATCTTGTCAAGACTTTAACAACTATACTATAAGACAGGAAAAGAATTGACTATGGACAGTAAAGTTGAAGTTATTCTTTAGTTAAGGGAGTACAAAAGGTCTGTGTACAAAATTAAATATTTTTGTGTGACACAGGTTATTTTTAAAATACTTTGGCTTGGGTAAAGAATCTACCTGCAAGGCGGGAGACAGAGGAGACTCTGTTTGATCCCTTGGTCAGGAAGATCCCCTGGAGGAGGAAATGGCAACCCACTCCAGTATTCTTGCCTGAACTATCCTATGGACAGAGGAGTCTGGCAGGCTACAGTCCAGAGGGTCGCAAAAAGTCAGACAGAGTGATTAAGCAAGAACATACAATTAACACTACTAGCAATAAGCCACTTATGTGTTGCTAGTGCTTTACATTGTATCAAGCAAATTTTTATCAATTAACTAACAGTGTTCACAAGAACCTTCTCATGACAATTTATTCCCATTGTACATTTAAAACTTTAAATTTATTCATAGCTTAGTTTATTAATTTTATTAACTATGCTTCAGTTCTTTTCTCTATAGAGGACATCCAAACTGAATTACTGTGAGAGTTTGAGTTAGAACTAAGCTGGAACAAAGTAGTGGCATGATAAATATTCATTTTCATTTATTATTATTTATAAAGATAAAAAATGAAAATAATTGGAAGAGTTTTTTAAAGATGCTGAGAAGAGACAGACAAATTCAAATGACATTTTCACACAATTTAGAATTTAAAATTAAGACAAATATTTCTAAATCACATAATTTAAGTCATAGATACAGAAACTGCCCATTTTTTTCTAGACACTTTCTCTACTTTTTCAAAAGGGGTAATTAGAAGGTTTTTTAAAAGATAAACTACTGAACTTCCTTGGTGGTCCAGTGGCTAAGACTCCTTACTTCCACTGCAAGGGGCCTGGGTTTCAGCCCTGGTCGGGGAACTAGATCTCACATGGTGCAACTGAAAAAGATTCTGCATGCCAAAACTAAGACTTGGTGCAGCGAAGTAAATAAGTAATTTTTAAAAATAATTAAACTGTTAAAGATTATTGAGAGGACCCTCAAATCATTAGCTAAAGAGTGATTTACTTTATAGCTGTTTACACTTTTTAAACTTTACATATGTTCATGTAAATTGCTCCTTCTTTACTGTTTTCTCAACTACTCAACTCCTGGCTATTCATACATACCATGCCCATTAATGCCAAAGTCATAGCACAACTGTTTCTTAAAGGAAAGTTAATTATTTACTAACCTTGAGTTACATAGTTTTGATTGAGAATATTCTGATTAATTTGTCTTTCTCTTCACAATCTGTGAAGGAGTTTTATAGCAAAAATATACAATGATGTTACCTTGTCAAAAACTATTTATGCTGATGACCTTTCTATGCATTTTCATGTCTTCTCTTTGGGGACAACTGTCCATGTGTAACATGAATTAAGATCCCTTTTATCACCAGACAGAAGGATTCATTTGAATGATTCACGTAGCAAAACTGAAAGTAGAAAAGCACATGAAAGTGTTTACTTAGAACATACACCAAGTTAGATATTAAGAAATTATTCTGAGTTGATGTTATAAATTACAAGAAAAAGAAGCTATCCTAGCAGCTTTAGTCCATTGTTAAGTACACAACCCATCTCCAGGGTCTTCATTATAAATTCCTTTTCTTGTAGCACATCCTCTCCTCCACAGTTATCCACAATTTTATTTTATTTTTCTCTGGAGCCTGTAAGACTTTCAGATACAAAACTCACTCTAATGTGGGATTCTCTTTATATTCTCCATCCTGCCTTTATGTACTCGAAAAGAAAATGAAGCATATTGGTTTCTAGTTCCTTTTCTGGTAGCAGAAAAATGGGGGTTTGAATATCAAAAAGAAATTACATTAAAAGAAACAAAAATTGTGATGATGATGACAAATATAAGTACCAAACAATTCACTGAAGTAGAATTTAAATGTTGGTTGATAACCATGAGTGAAATGGCAGAGAGTGACTAATTTTAAAATGTTTTAAGATTCTTTATAATGTTTTGAAGACAGGAAAATGCAGAACAAATTTATATTTCAAATTAAGTATTACATTAAATATTTATCTCTAATAAAATAGAATCTATAAATTTCAAGGAATTAAAAAGACAATACAAAATAAACACCCAAAAAGGAACAGTGTATCAGTTGGGGTTCTCAAGAGAAACAAAATAAATGGAATGCACATACACACAAACATACACAGAGAAAGAAAAAAAATAGCTTTGCCATAAGGAATTGACTCATATGTTTAGGGAAGCTAAGAATTCCCAAGACCTTCAGTCAGTAAGCTAGGGATACAGGAGAGTCAAGAGTAGAGTTCCAATCTGAATCCAAAAGCAGAAGATAACCAATGTCCCAGCTCAGAGACAGGCAGAGAAAGACGAAGCAAACTCTTCATGTCTCAGACTTTTTGTTCCATTCAAGACTTTGACAGATCACCTGTATCAAGGAGGACAATTGAATTATTCAGTCTACAAATTTAAATTTTAATCTAATCTTCACAGACATACCCAGAATAATGTTTCACCAATATCTAGCCACCTTGTGATCCAGGTAAGTTAATGCAAAAATTAACCATCACACAAAGTGAATATACCATTGCTTGATTCAGGAGGTAATTAATCATGTGTATAGGTGCCTCAGTAATCAGTAGGCTATACATTTAATATTGATGTCTTTTATATATTTTATGTGAAAATGAAAATGTTAGTCACTCAGTTGTGTTCAGCTCTGCTATCCCATGGACTGTAGCCTGCTAGATTCCTCTGTCCTTGGAATTCAGTCAAGGAAACTGGAGTGGGTTGCCATTCCTTTCTCCAGTGGATTTTGCTGAGCCAGCAGTCAAACCTGGATCTCCCACGGTGCAGGCAGATTCTTTACTGTCTGAGCTACCAGGGAATATATTGTCTTTATACCTCAATTAAGAAAATAAAACAATAAAAGAAAACAGAAAAGGTACTGAAAAAGCAGAACAAAGGCAAAATAAAGTCCTAATTTTAAAGATATAAAGTTTACTTTGGACAATAAAAAATCCAAGTATATTATTATTTATAAAAGATTCTTAGGATGTAAGCTCACAACTATTTGTGAACTTAAAACAGAAAGTAGACATATCTTTATAAGTAACACAAATTAAAAGGAAGCTGGAGTAATGGTTGAGAGCATGGACTTTGGAACTAGACTGTCTGGATTACAATCTTCGCTCTTGTAAATTTTGTTGAAATGGTAAAATTGGTTAGCCTTATCATCTGTATTGGATTATTTTGATAGTAAGAGCATCTATTCATCAATTTATTATGAGAATTAAATATAATGATACATATAAAGCTACTAAAAATATTTGCCCCAAAGTAGGTACTTGAGATACTTGGGGTTATAGTTGTTATTGTGGTTAGTACTATTGCCATGATCAAATAAAAGAGACTTTATAGCATCATTAGATACAAAAGAACACCCACACCCACATGTATATAAAATGAATATATTTCAGTTTATCAGAAGATGTAGAATTGTAAACACATATGGATCTCATATTCTTAGAATACAGAGAGCAGATATGGACAGAATTAAATGGTGAAGGACAGAGAAGCCTGGTGTTCTGTAGTCCATGGGGTCTCAGAGTCAGACACGACTCAACAACAACAAAACAAGTAAACAGTCTATCACAAAAGTGGCCATAATGCTTCTGACTTAATAGACAAATGACTAAGTAAAGTTATGGGATATTTGAGAAAAAACATTAATACACGGAGCTATTGATATTTGTTGTTGTTGTTCAGTCCCTTAGTCATGTCCAGTTCTTGGCAACCCTATGGACTGCAGCACCCCAGCCTTCCCAGTCCTTCACCATCTGCCAGAGCTTGCTCAAACTAACCACCATTGAATCAGTGATGCCATCCAATCATCTCATCTTCTGTCCTCTCCTTGTCCTCCTGTCTTCTGTCTTTCCCAGAATCAGGGTCTTTTCCAATGAGTCACCCCTTCGCATCATGTGGCCAAAGTACTAGAGCTTCAGTATCAGCATCAGCCCTTCCAATGAATATTCAGGGTTAATTTCCTTTAGGATTGATTGGTTTGATATCCTTGCTGTCCAGGGAACTCTCAAGAGTCTTTTCCAACACCACAGTTTAAGAGTATCAGTTCTTCAGCACTCAGTCTTCTTCATGGTCCAACTCTCACATCCATTCATGACCACTAGAAAAGCCATAGCTTTGACTAGACAGACCTTTGTTGGCAAAGTAGTGTCTCTGCTTTTTAATATGCTGTCCATTGACATGAAGCTATTGATTTGGAGGCAACAAAATAATATAAAAGAATTCATATGTTAAAGCATCCCTAGAACAGTTATATGAATTGAACATCAATTAAGCTGAAGAAATCCTGCATCTACTTTAAAGAATTATGCAAATCCCATTTTCTTAACCCAATAAAAATGACAGAAACAATTTAAAAAATAATGAAAAATTAGATAAGTAAATACATGACTAAATTTTAAAATTGTTCTAATGACTTATTCAAATAAATCACAGTGGAAATAAAAACAAAATGATACTGAAAATGCTTAATGCTATTTATTGGTCTATGCTATTTTTTTTTTCCTGTGGAATACAGGGAAAACCATTTCTGAATTCAGTGATTCATTAATTCAAGGGAATTTCTCTATTTTTTCCTTGAACTTCTTCCATTTTATAATTATTTATTCTGCTTCACTCTGTTCTCTATTACATTTTATTAATTATGGTACTGTTCTATTACTTTCTGTCATCTGTATTTCATATCTATGCATGGGTGAATGTGTGCCAAGTCACTTCAGTCATGTCCGACTCTGTGAAACCCTGTGGACTGTAGCCCGCCAGGCTCCTCTGTCCATGGGTTTCTCCAGGCAAAAATACTGGAGTGGGTTGCCATGCCCTCCTCAGGAAATCTTTCTGACCCTAGGCATTGAACCCTTGTCTCTTACGTCTCCTGCATTGGCAGGCAGGTTCTTTACCACTGGAGCCACCCAGGAAGCGCTTTCATTTCTTTAATTTGATAAATATTTAATTTGAACTATATTTTCAATTTTTTCATTACATTTTGCAAGACTATTCCTTAGGGATCTGACTCGATGTTCATAACTATTTATTTTCCATTTCTTCTGCTTTATGACCTGGATCCAACCCTCAGGTAGAAACAGATCTTAAAAAATTATGGAAACATCTCTGAAATTCATGATATTCACTTGCTATCTGTATTTATATTAGCTTAATAACTATTATTCAAAATGTCATTTACTTTAAGAAAGTGTGTCCTTCACTATAATAGCAAAAATAATATTTGCTTATTTCTGGATCTTATCTGTTAATAGTATATTAAATTTTGCAAAATATTCACTTTTAAAGATAAAATAGTGGAAATAAATTTATTATTAAATAATCATTTATTATATTAAGTTTTATTTATTATTTATTAAATTAATATAAATTTATATTATAATATAGTTTATTATTAAAAAACAAACTAGCATATCAAGTTATTGCATTCAAAATGTTGACTTTTATCAAATAATGTACTATTTTTCTTAAGAATAAATGGCCCAACAAATGGTTACCAAATATTCTTAAAGAAAAGAATTCAGGAGAATTATAAAAGAACAGAAATAAAAAACAATAATCTTGGAACCTTGAGGAACATGGCACAAATGAGTCCAATTTTTACTATTCCATTCATTCTCAAGTTTTTTCTTATTCTTTCTGATTATCCACTTGCAAGATATTTAACTTTTATCAACTTTATCTTGCTTAATAGCAATCCTATGAACAGTCATAGCATTATGGTGAGGATTCAACAAGAAAATCCCTGTGAAACATTCAGTGCACTGGCAATTATACAGGAATGACTCAATAGATAGTAAATAAGCATCACATCGAACATAGTATCTACAATAAGAATTAGAGAAGAGGAGGACAAGCAGGAGGAGAATTACGATTTTACCCACTCTACAATGCATAGTGTATTCTTGTTTTATCTCAGAAGTTAATTTTAATACCTCATCCCTTGTGAAATCCTCATCAGGTTCACAGGACAGAGGCAATCTTCACACTGTGAGAACTAATCTCTCTTCTCTGTTCCCTATGAATCTTGTTGCTTATTGACTTTTAAAAACATTGTATTATGACTATTTTTATGCATCTTGGTTTTCCCCAATAGATTGAATTATAGGAGGATTGGAAATTTGTATTATATAGTGTTTGGTCAGAGAAGGAAATGGCAACCCACTCCAGTGTTCTTGCCTGGAGAATCCCGTGGACAGAGGAGCCTGGTGGGCTGCTGTCCATGGGGTTGCATAGAGTCGGACACGACTGAGTGACTTAGCATGCATTCATACATTGGAGAAGGAACTGGCAACCCACTCCAGTGTTCTTGCCTGGAGAATCCCAGGGACGGAGGAGCCTGGTGGGCTGCCGTCTATAGGGTCACACAGAGTCGGACACGCCTGAAGCGACTTAGTAGCAGCAGCAGCTGCTTTCTAATACTTGTCTCTAATACTTGTTCCCTGCTACATTGAACACTTAGTAAGTTTAGGTTTGTTTCCTTCTCCTGGTGAGTTTCATTCAATTCTAAAGAAAACTGTCACTAACACAATAATTCTCAAGTTAAGTGCCATTGAATCAGACCAGTGTATAACTAGATCTGCAATATATTAAATGTCAAGTCAGAGTTCCACTCATCTGCATACATTTTGTCAAAGATTAAAAGCAATTTTGGAATAACTGGGAACAAAAGTATAACAAGGACTTGACCTAGAGATGTGAAATCCTCTTCACCTCCCAGGGCCTGCCTCTACACCACACACCCTACCTCTCAATGTCAGTTATTTTCTCTGCCTCCTTACCTGTTACCAGAATCTCATAATTTTGAAGCCAGGAACTGCCTTCTTTTTGGAGACTCCTCATATGTATCACTCAGCATCCTTTATCTACATGAAGTGTGTTCTGGCACATCAGTTAAACATTACTAATGACTTAAATGGCAACCCACTCCAGTACTCTTGCCTGGAGAATCCCATGGACGGAAGAGCCTGGTGGGCTACAGTGCACAGGGTCGCAAAGAGTCGGACACGACTGAGCGACTTCACTTACATTTGTGTAGTGCTTTCAGTGTATATACAGTGTATATATTATTGTTTTACTTGATTTTTAATCAGACTGATTAAATATACCAGATCTTATAATCATCCATACAGTATCATGTGTAAAATAGATAACTAGCAGGAAGCTTCCGTATAACATAGGGAGCCCAGCCTGGTGCTCTGTGATGATCTAAAAGAGTGGGATGAGGAGGCGGGAGAGGAATGTACATAATTATGACTGATTCACATTGATGTACAGCACAGACCACCACAACATTGTAAAGCAACTATCCTCCAATAAAGAAATCATATAGAATGGAAAAGGAAAAAGGCTTTCAGAGACTTTTTTTTTAAACCATGCTTCATAAAGAGTTAGCTTTAGATCAAAAGCAATCTGGTCTTCTGGCACCTAATTTTATTTTTGTTTATAAATGTCAGTTACTCTAGCCTGTATTTCCGTGGTAACTCTGACATATGGCATAGCAGTTAGGATGCTCTGTTCTGTTGTATTGTTGAATTATGCTTATGTTAAATGTACATGTATATCTTTTACTTAGAAACAGCATGAGGATAAGCATATGTTGTTTCCATCACAGTTGATTGAACTAAAATTAAAATTGTTGACTTTTTTTTAAAGAGAGCATTTTCATGCTCAACATCATTTAGCATGTGACTTATGTGGTAAACCTTTTGAAATTAGAAGATCAAATATGTATAAAACACAGACTGCTTTTCAATCTAATTGAGAAAGAAACTTACAAAAACACTTAGCTAACAACTGCAGGCATTTATGTTAAACTGCATGAAAATATTGTGATAGCTTAGAAGAAAGAAATGGATGTGCTAAAATATTTGAAACTATAGAGATTGAGCTGGATACAAAGATGATTAGAAAAGATTGGGAAGAATTTTTTTTTTTTAATTCAGAAAAGGTAAAAACTGATATGTGTTTTGGACAGAAAAGATGATTTCCCATGATGAGTAATGTTCAAAGAAGATACTTAATGTCAGAATTTCCCTGAAAAATTTTTAAAAAACCCAACTGGGGAGATACAGCACTTGCCAAAGAAGTTTCAAGTTTTAACAGTTTTATTGACATATTTTCATCTCTACCACATCAAGGATTATAACTTCTGTCCATATACATTCCTTCTGTTTCTTAAAGAAAAGTTCACCATAGACTCATCTCTATCTAGAGTCCAAGCATATTCAAGTGTCTTCTATATTAAAAGATAAAGAAAACAAAGGACAAATGCTTGACATCTCCACTTGGATATCATGAGGCATGTCAGATTCAGCAGACTCAACATTCGAATGTACTTTTCTGCCCTATCTTGTCGAAAGTCTTTCTTGCAGTATTCATTTTTTTCGGTCAGTCTGTCTAAAAAAACCAGTTGGTCAAGCCAGGAAGTTGAGCATTTTCTTTGGACACTTTTTCTCCCTTGACAGTTTCTACTTCATTCCACCAGTAATCCTCTCCTTTTTTTTTTTTTTTTTTACCAAATGTTTGCCAAATCTGTCCACTTTTCTCCATGTTCACTACTAGCACATTTACACTAGCTCCACCCACCATTTCTTACCTGACTGCTAATATAATTTCTTGATGCTTTGCATACATTTTTGCTTTCTCCAATCAATTTGCCTCACAGCCAGGAGAATATTTTAAAATGTGAACCTTATTTTGATTTTGTCCCATTCCTGTGTCCATGACTTACCCATTTATTCTTCCTTTGTTTGGAGCACTAACTTATGCTTATTCATCTCATTTGCCACACAAACTCATTTACAATTCAGGACTCATTTTGTATGTGACTTCTTCAGCAGAACTAGTTCTCATTTCTTAACTCTATCATCAGCCCACTCCTTCTTAGTGTCTGTTGTTCTGTTGTTTTTGTTTATCTGTCTTTAAGTCATGTCCAACTCTATGACACCATGGACTATCTAACCTGCCAGGTTCCTCTGTCCATGGGATTTCCCAGGCAAGAATACTGGAGCAAGTTGCCATTTCCTTCTCTACCAGTTCTTCCTGACCCAGGAATTGAACCTGCATATTCTGCATTGGCAGGCAGTTTCTTTACCAATGAGCCGTGAGGGAAGCCCTGTTTCATTAGGATTGGCTGTGTAACATGTTGTTAATTGATATCATCAAGTCCCAGTGTCTGTACAGACAAGGTTTATTTTCTCACTCTCATTGTGTGTTCACTGTGTCTTTAGAGATCTGTTCCAGAAGACACTTTAGAGACCCTACCATCTTCTGACTGCAAAATTTGTAACAAAAATTCCCTTAGGCAACATTGGCAGGAAAAGTGAGGGTCTGTAGAAGGCTTTAAAGATTATCCCTGCCTAAGAATACATGGGAGACCCATCACTTTTGCTCCTGTTTTTTGGCCAGAACCAGTCAAGTATTTGACCTAACTTCAAAATCAACTGGGCAATGTAGTCCTCTGGGTGCCGGGAAGGAAGAAGACCTGGATACAGTTGCACATTATTAATATCCACCTCTCCTTCCTTCTGCAGTGGAATGTAAGCTGCATAAGAGCAGTGACCTGGCTTATTTTTCTCACTGCTCTACATGGTCCAGTGGGCTTCCACAGTGGCTCAGTGGTAAGGAATCCACTTGCCAGTGCAGGAGATGTGGGGTCGATCCCTGGGTGGGGAAAATACCCTGGAGAAGGAAATAGCAACCCAGTCTAGTATTCTTGCCTGGGAGAAATGCCACGGTCAGAGGGAACTTGAGGACTATAGGCCATGGGGTTGCAAAAGAGTCCAGCAAACATATATTTCACAAATAAATGATGTTTCAATTAATAGAACAATCTCTGGGTTCCAATCCCCAAACCTATAGCTTATCAGCTGAGTGTCTATTGCCAAATTAAGTTTTCCTTGCTTCAGCAGTTATCTATAAAATGGAGATAATATTGTACTACCCATCAGAGTTCTTATAATGATATTGTATTTTAAAGTGTCTAGGTTATTACAGGTTTATATGTATTAGTCGTTGTCACTATTTTTATTGTTTTTGGTAGAAACACAAATCATTAGTGTACAAATAAATACATATTAAAATGTAAACATAGGGACTTCTCTGGCAGTCCCGTGATTATGCAGGGGGCACAGGTATGATCCCTGGTTGGGAAACTCAGATCCTGCATGCTTCACAGTGGGGTCTTACAAAAATGTAAACATATCTGAGCAACCAATACCCAGATTATTATTGTCATCTACCTCTGAAACGATGGTTTACAGAGTATTATAACTAGTATAAGCCTAATATCTTTGTGTTGCATATTAGGACACGAAGAACAAAAGAAGTGAGTTAATATTTCAGTGTTCACTCTACAAGTTGATGACAATAACTCCTAAAATATCTAAATCCTTTCTCTCTCATTACTCTGTTTCCTTTTTGGAAAGTCAGAAAAAACAAAGGATTCTTCATCTCTTATTTTTTGTTCACTAGTGACTTAATGTATTTTACCTGGAAATCCACAAATCTGAACAACTGTAATACAAATTATTTAAATGATGAAGAGAATACTAAGAAAAATAATATGATTCTGGTATCCAATTAAAAGTGCATCAATTTAGTCATTGATGCTATGATATTGAAACAAGTTTATGTTCACTTTTAATTTGGGTTCATCATATTTTTATCTTTACTCAAGAGCATTAAGGCACTTGGAGTTATCTTGAAAGTAGATATTGTCTACAAACGTTTAAAGAACCTTGAAAATCCCAGCTCTCTGAAAAGTAATTTTCATCACATTGTTCTCTTTATGAAATAGTTTTGTTATAGTTGATTCAGCCAAATAGTCAAATAGTGCCCTATACTGAGCACACCCTAGCTCTGAACCAAACTTAAAAATGTTATCATTAACGTTGGTCTTCATTAATAGATTTTTATATTGTACACAATACAGTGACACTCAGGAACTTCCAAATTTTAAAATAGACAAAGCAAAATAAATGATAAGCAGCTCAGTGAAAATTGTTTTGATTATCCCCTTGATGAGATAATTTATATTCTTGGTCTAATGTACTAATCAGTGCCTTTCATGAAACTCAGCACCCAAGCTGTTTTATTAAGAATGATTATGTGAGAAGGAAGAATAGGCATCATTTGTTAATCATCATTTTAATTCTTTTATGCTATACCACATGGGTATCCCAAACAAATGCAGATCAGTGAATATAATCCAGATGATCCAATTGTTACATCAAAGTTTTAAAATATTAGTGTCATAAGAACATATCTTAACACCAAACAAAGAAAAAGCGAAAATAACAACTGGCCAAACCTACTTTTCAGGTGTGTAATAATGTTTGATTTTTTTTTTAGCATTAGAACCTCATTCAGAAATAGTGAAAAATGAATTTTCATGGTGATATTCAAATTGATCACAGAAGAAAGAAAGGAAAATGGAAATGTATTGAAAAACTACAGTTTCTCTTAAAATGTTTTTAGATTTTTCTTTTAAACATTCAGATGGATCACAATTAAAAGCAGATGACACAAATGGAAATCAATAGTTCACTTTTGGTCTTTGATCATGCTTATTGAATATGTGGCTTGGTAATTTGATCCGCAGCCGTGTTATCTTAATTTGTGACTATACAAAAAACCGATGATGTAATTTTGTTGTTTTTGTTAATGTGTTCAAGATTTTTTTAAAAACTGAAATAAGTAGGAAGATGTTTTATGCTAATAGAACAAAATGCCTAAGATAATGCTTGTTTAGTGGTGCTGTGTGGAAGACAGAAAAGTTCACCAAATAATTCCTTAAGGAAAAAAGTCCATCTAAAGTTTTTGGGGAGGAGACTTTCCTGCTGAAGTAGTGAGTACCAAAGTCTCAAGCAGGGCTTATTTTGATATGCATTGGAAGGAAAAAGAAGGTCAATGGGGCTGAACTTAGAAGCAAGTGGAAGAGATGTCAAGAAATGGGATTGGACAGATAGGCAAGTACTGTATAATTTAGCATCTTGTAGGCCAAAGTAAAGAATTAGATTACATTTTCAGTGCAGTTGAAAGCCATTGTAAGGTTCAAAAAAATACACGACATGAACAATTTAGATCACTCAGAGGAAGAAATCCCATTCTAAAAACCTGAGTTGTGCCCTCATAAACAACATACATTTTAAGTAAATTAAATTACTCTATTTGTTGTTCGATCACTAAGTGCTGTGCAACTCTTTGCGACCCATGGATTGCAGCAAGCCAGACTTCTCTGTCCTTCAGTATCTCCCAGAGTTTGCTCAAACTCACATCCATTGAATTGGTCGTGCCACCCAAACATCTCGTTCTCTGTCACTCCCTTCTCCCCCTGCCCTCAGTCTTTCTTGGCATCAGGGTCTTTTTCTGTGAGTTGGCTCTTCACGTCAGGTGGCCGAAGTTTTGGAGCTTCAGCTTCAGCATCAGTTCTTCCAATGAATATTCAGGGTTGATTTCCTTTAGGACTGACTAGTTTGATCTCCCTGCTGTCCAAGGGACAATCTTCTGTAGCACCACAATTCAAGAGTATAATTCTTCAGTGTTCGGCCTTCTTTATGGTCCAACTCTCATATCTATACATGACTACTGGAAAAACCATAGCTTTGACTATAGGGACCCCTAAATAAGTGTAATTATGCACCAGAAATGTTTAGGACAAACGTTCAAAAGACTTCATTCTAGTCTACTTAAATTACATTTATTGGTTCTATTATGGGCCTAGCATACTGCCTATTTAATAATGGTGTCCAATATCAGTTGCACATCTGAATATGAGACAAAGATAGGTTTATTGGTTACAGGAAGAATAGTAACTCAGCAGGTAAGTTTTTCTGAGGTATAAAGGAAAGATCTGAATTTATTGAAAACTTGAAGTTTGGCTTAAGTCAGGTCTTTCAATACAGGGGTTTGTGGTGAGTTGGAGGGGTAGAATTTGAGGGCTCGGGGGTGAAGTGAAGCTAGATTAAGGTTGGGTAAAGATCATGATATAAGAAAAAGATTCTAGACATAGAACAGCAGGAACAAACCTGTAGTTGCACAAGTTGGCTAAAATACTTGTTACAGTGAGGCGGAGCTAATTCTATAAGGAATCAGGGTACCTCTCAGCAAGAGGGTGTTAGGAACTATTTATTACAGGATTGGGCAAGTACTAGGTGACTTACAGGTGGGTCCAAGGAAGAGTGGCATCGCACTAGATGACATGCTTTCAGGAAGTGAGGTTAATAGTGTGAATAACTATTTCAATAATCTTAGCCAAGAAGAGAGAAGACTAGTTTGAGATTAAAATTTTCACAAGTAAAGGAACAATAGTTTTTCATTTTAGATAAAAGAGGGAAATATATGGTATTTTATTAATGCATAGTTGGGACTCTAATTAATGGTGTATATTAATGTAATATGGGCTTCCCAGGTGGTGCTAGTGGTAAAGAATACCTGGCAGTGCAGGAGATGCAGAAGACACGGGTTCGATTCCTGGGTCAGGGAGATCCCCTGGAGATCTAAAGCAGTAAGATTTGTGCTGTGGGCTAAATTGTGTTCCCCCAAAATAAGATGCTGGAAGTGCTAACACGTGACTGTCTTAGAGATAGAACTTTCGGGTGGTCATTAAGGTTAAATGAACTCATAGGGGTAGGGTCCTAATCCAATGTGACTGGGGTCTTTATATGAAGAGAAAATCTCTTTCTCTCTCTCTCCATACACACATACCCACAGCCATAGTCCCCCCCACCCCTACCCCTCTCAAGGAAAGGCCATGTAAGCACACAGCAAGAAGGCAGCTATTTGCAAGCCAGGGAGAGAACCTTCACCAGAAACCAGCTATACTAGGTTTTGGTCTGGCGCTTCTCAGCATCCGTAACTGTGAGACAATGCATCTCTGTCCTTTAAACCACGCAGCCTGTGATAGTTTGTTATGGCAGCCTGAGCTGACTAGTGTAGAAAGATGGGGAGATAAATTCCTGGTCCTGCTGTCTTTACATTATAATTGATTTGGGGCAAGTTATTTAATCTCTTTGAGTTTAGTTTCCAACAGTAAAATACAAATAATAAATTATGCTTTATGGGTTTTTTTTTTTTTTAATTTTATTTTATTAGCTTTATGGGGTTTTTGTGAGAATCAAATAAGACTATATAGTTCCTTGGAAATAGTGGATGTTCAGCAATTATGAAATTTCCATCAATCAGGTTACAGATAGTGAACAGGGTCTTAGGTACACTAGACACATTTGTGAAAGAAACAAGTAGCTCCTGCTGTGATGAAGCTTACTGGATTCTACATTTTTCAGTGCAAAGATTTAGTCTTACTATTATGTTTAAAAATTTTTTCATGCATAGTCATGTGCCCAGTGTTCAATAAATGTCTGCTTAATGAAAAAGACATGTTCTTCTCATTGTTAATGAAGATGTTTCCTATACACTATTTGTGTGATTTCATTAAGTGTAGTGTAAGACAGTACTAGGCAGGTGTCTTCATTTTAAAGAGTAACATATAATACTCATTCATAATTTAGCCTGCCTTTGTGTATTAGATTTTCTTGAGCTTTTTTGAAGGGTTCACATTTCCTGCCCTGAATTCTACTGAAGAATGCAGTGCTAACTTTTTGAATGGCTAATGTTGATTTGGGGTAATAAGGGACTACACTTGACCCTTGAACAACCTCGAGCAATGTGGGGATTCGGAACACAGACCCTTGTAGTCAAAAATCCTGTTATTATATTATAGTTGGTCTTCGATGTCCTTGGTCTGGCATTCTCAGTGAATTCAACCAACCACAGATTATGTAGTATATATATATACATTATGTAGTATATATATATACACAGATTATGTAGTATATATTTATTGAAAAGAAAATTTGTGTAAAAGTTGACCCAGGCAGTTCAAACCCATGTTGTTCAAGGGCCAACTGAATAAAATTTGTCACTCAGAGAAAATAAAATTCATCAAGTTGCTTCTTTAATATAACAACTCTCACAGCCTACAATAGGAAGCAGTATATTATGAATAAAATGGAGAAGGTATTGACTGTGGTATTTTTAAAATATTTTGGCTGCTGATGTTGTCTTTTTAAAATGTATTCTCCTTATTGAAAAAAGGCCAAGTGCAATTGAGCGCATTCATTATGAGTTTGTTTACATGAAACTTTACAATAGGCAATCTGAAAGTAGATCACCTTTGGATGGAGGTAGGCTTTAAATGGTTTGAATTATACATAAAAGAACTTTTTAAGGTAGTAAAATGTTTTATATAAATATTGTTTTAGTGTTTGATGCACATATACATTTGATCAGATTCATCCAGTTATAGGTCAGAAGATATTTGGTCCATGCCAAAATATTCTTGAAATTTGCTTCTATCCAAAACATCCAGGAGCATATTTGGTTTTGGATGGAATCTTTTTGACATGGACCAAATTTCTCCATGGACAGTTTGAACAGTACTAAATATAACCAGATTTCAAGGGCCTTTTGGTATGGAGCATATGCCTTATGGGTAAAGTGTCTATAATGTTTTTTACAGAACTAAATGTCCTGCCAGGGTTTAGACTACTTTAACTGCTGTGTGGAAGGTGTGCTAGGTTTTTTCCCACACATATTTTGCAATACATCACAAAATCCTACGCTTTCCCTTCATCCTGGTTTACTGGCTGATGACTCTTGTAAGTTTTAAACAGTTATGCACCAAGTAACCTGCAAGTGCAGCCACTTAAAATTTTGCGACATGCAAACCTGCTCCTCCCACATCTTTGGAAAGAGTTGGTTGTTCTTTTGTCCCTAAGTCTTGTCGAACTTTGTGACCCCATGAACTGCAGCATGCCAGACTTCCCTGTCCTTCACTATCTCTGACTTTGCTCAAACTCATGTCCATTGAGTCAGTAATGGCATCCAACTATCTCATCCTCTGTCATCCCCTTTTCCACCTGCCCTCAATCTTTCCCAGCATCAGGGTCTTTTTCAAAGAGTCAGCTCTTTGCATCAGGTGACCAAAGTATTGGAACTTCAGCATCAGTTCTTCCAATGAATATTCAGAGTTGATTTCCTTTAGAATTGACTGGTTTGATCCCCTTACTGTCCAAGGGACTCTCAAGTCTTCTCCAGCACCACAGTTTGAAAGGATCAGTTCTTCAGTGCTCAGACTTCTTTATGGCCCAACTCTCACATCCGTACATGACTACTGGAAAAACCATAGCTATCACTATATGGGCCTTTTTCAGCAAGGTGATATTTCTGTTTTATATATGCTGTCTAGGTTTGTCTTAGTTTTTCTTCCAAGGAGCAAGCATCTTTGAATTTTGTGACTGCAGTCACCATCCACAGTGATTTTGGAGCCCAAGAAAATAAAATGTCATTGTTTTCACTCCCCCCCCCCCCAACCCCGTCTATTTGCCCTGAAGTGATGGGATTGGATGCCATGATCTTTTTTTCTTGAATGTTGAGTTTTCCATCAGCTTTTTCACTCTCCTCTTTCAACCTGATCAGGAGGCTCTTTAGTTCCTTTTTGCTTTCTGCCTTTAGGGTGGTATCATCTGTGTATCTGAGGTTATTGATATTTCTCCCAACAGTCTTGATTCCAGCTTTTGATTCATCCATTCCAGCATTTCACATGATGTACTCTACGTAGAAGTTAAATAAGAAGGGTGACAATGTACAGCCTTGACATACTCCTTTCCCAACTTTGAATGAGTCCATTGTTCATGTCCAGTTCTAACTGTTGCTTCTTAACCCACATACAGATTTCTCAGGGACAGGTAAGGTAGTTTCCCATCTTTTTAAGGATTTTCCACAGTTTGTTGTGATGTACGCAGTCAAAGGCTTTAGCATAATGAATGAAACAGAAGTAGATGTTTTCTGGAATTCCTTTGCTTTTTCTATGATCCACTGAATGTTGGCAATTATATCTCTGGTTTCTCTGCCTTTTCTAAATCCAGCTTGTACCTCTGGAAGTTCTTGGTTCACATACTGTTGAAGGTTACCTCAAAGGTTTTTGAGAATTACCTTGCTAGCATGTGAAATGAGCGCAGTTGTTTGGTAGTTTGAACATTCTTTGGCATTGCCTTTCTTTGAGAATGGAATGGAAACTGACCTTTTTCAGTCCTGTGGCCATTGCTGAATTTTCCAAATTTGCTGGCATATTGAGTGCAACATTTAACCCTGTCATCTTTTAGGATTTTAAGTAGCTTGGTTGGAATTTTTTATCTGAGGCTTCTTTGTTTTATCCAAGGACAACCTCCTTAAGATGGATGTTTTGTTATTTTAGTTTAAAAATGTTTGGAAAGAAAAGATGTGTTGATTTTCTTTCAGCTTTAACTGTGTTAAAGTGAGAATTGTCTTTGTTGCATATGACCTCACTGTTAGATGAGAACTTGGTAGAAGTTGCAAATACACAATGTTGGTCTGTCAAGCTCCTTCAATTCTAATGCACCCATTAATGATAAGAGTTTATTTAAAAAAATGGAAAAGGTCAGAAGAAAATGCAAAACAATATAGGAAGTGGTGGCACTAGACCAAAATTGATCCAGTCCTAGTAATTTGGAATATATGGCAATGTGAAATGTGAGCCTAAGCTTTTGTTACAAAGAGAATCTTTTCACATAATGCAATGGTTGTTTTCCTGTTACAACTCACACTGTCTTTAAGCAACACCTTCAGGACAGACTCACAGTTAACCATAAAAATTGATCTCCAGATCAGTAGGTACTGTGTTGAATTTCAATCTCAAATTTGTAAGCAGCTGGCTTTGTGACTCAGAGTTTATCATTTGTCTGCTCTGAACCTCATTTCCCTCCTTTATGAAAATAAGGGTAAAGTCACCACTGTTTTTGAGAAATTTGAAATTTTAAAATTGTTTTCCTCTTTAAATTTATCAACAAAGAAAATTGGTTCATCTGTAATTTGAGCATTGTGAAATCTCTTATTATCTTTATTTTATTGAAAAAAAAAATTATAGTACAGGGCACTGTGTTGAGGTAATTGAGTAGGAAATGACAACCCGCTCTAGTATTCTTGCCTAGGAAATCCCGTGGATGGAGAAGACTTGTAGGCTATGGTTAGCGGGGCCACAAAGAGTCAGACACAGCTGACCATGAGTACAACAGGAAGAAATATAACATGGACATAAGCAAAAGTGATTGGCCATATTCTACGTGATCTTAACCAATGGAGAAATTTGTATTCCGTTTTCATGAGACTTTGAGAATTCCTATTTGTCAGAAGCTCTATTCAATATTACTAATCTTTCTGGTACATTTTCTTCTGTTTTTGCTTCTGAGTGCAAATATATTTAATGAGACATAGGAGCAGTATTCTGGGACCTGTAGCCTGAGCCCTATCTGATGGACAGTTAAGTATAACACTTTCTCTATTTTTTATTTGCTTTTATCACTGTGAATTTGGGGAAGAATCTCCTTTCCTCATCTCATTGCACTTGGGAATTTATATTGGAACAAAAGAGCAATTTCTCCAAATTTAACGTTAATTTATTTAGAAAACAATCATCTGACCTTACTAAAATGCCCAGGTGTTTTCTATTCCTATAGTATTGGTTTTTTGTAATACTACAGAGATGATGCATCTTCCTGAAACATTGGGTTTCTATTTCCTGAGTTTCTCAAAACAGTTTTCAGAAATTAGTTTATGAAAAGCAATCCTACACACAGTGGGTGTTTAAAATGATATTTCCAGTGAAAACAGTTAAGTTAGCCAGCTTATCATAAATTTCAAAGGAACATAATGGAAAAGTTATTTATTTGCATGCATCAGTCCTGTGCAGCATTTGTATTAGCTTTCCAACTCATCTCGTAGGAAAAATATACTTTATTAATCTATATCTGCACTTCTTAAATTTCATAAATGTTGTCTTGAAAGTGTTCATTCAGTGGAGGAGAAAGAAGAATTTGGGTGTTTGTAAAATTGAGGTTTCATGCCAAGTAACCAGCTATTGATAAGAATGTCATCAGGCTGTGTCATGATTTTATTTGAGAACAACTGAGAAGTTCCATGAAATATGGTTTTAAGGACTAAAGTAGAAGAAAACAGTAGCTTTATACTAAGTGGGGAAAGTTCCAAGGTTCCAACAGGAAGTATTAGAGCAAACTCTTAATTCCATCTTAGGAGCAGTACTGGAGTACTGAATCAGATTTGAGATTCATAAGGTTATAGAGAAATATGAAGTTCTCAGACTCAGAGTTTAAACCTGACTTTTTAAGTGAAGTATTCATATTGCATATTTTGGTAGAGTTAATAAGATGAAAGCATGTTATCAAAAACAGTACCTTGATTTGATTTTAATGGAAAAATGAGATCCTTGCAAATTTATAGACTATGCTTAATGGAGATCTTACACTGAACTATGGTGTCATGATTATGGCTTGCTGCAGAGATAAAAGCATAATTTGCCTGACTTCTGACTCAAAAGGTGAAAGAAAGAGCACAGCAAGATGGAAATGGTGAGCACTCTGAAATCATTAAGATTTCATTGAATTTACATCCTGACTCACTGTGAGCTGTTGTGTGCCTCCAGGGAATGAATTTTATCTTCTCAATTCAATTTTTAAGGTATAAAAATGAGAAGAATGTTACCTCCTTTCAGGAATGCCTTGAAAAATAAATGAAATGATGTAGTCAACACACCTAGAATAGTGTCGAGTCTTCCCAGGTGGTGATAGTGGTGAAGAACCTGCCTCCCAATGCAGGAGACATAAGAGACACAGATTCGATCCCTGATTTGGGAAGATCCCCTGGAGGAGGGCATGGCAATCCCCCTTCCAGGGAATTAGAGGCTGCCCTGATAGCTCAGCTGGTGAAGTATCCACCTGCAATGCAGAAGGTCCCAATTTGGTTCCTGGGTTGGTAAGATCCCCTGGAGAGGAGACAGGGTACCCACTCTGGTATTCATGGACTTGCCTGGTGGCTCAGATGGTAAAGAATTCACCTGCAATGCAGGAGACCTGGGTTCAATCCTTGGGTTGAGAAGATCCCTTGGAGAAGGGCTTGACAGCCCACTCCAGTATTGGGCTTCCCTGGTGACACAGACAGTAAAGAATCTGCCTGCAATGTGGGAGACCTGGGTTTCAATCCTTGGGCCTCAAAATCCCCTGGAGGAAGGCATGGCCACCCACTCCAGTGTTCTTGCCTGGAGAATTCCATGGACAGAGGAGCCTGGAGGCTATGGTCCATGGCGTCGCAAAGAGTTGGATACAGCTGAGCAACTAACACACAAAACACGCATCTCTAGGCAGAGGTTAAGGCATTGGGTATTAAAGCAAATGCCCTGGTTTCTTTGAGTGTGTATTCTGGCAAAGAAGATGGACAAGAGATAAATACAGTTGACTGATGAACAACGGGTGATATTGCTTTACAAGTCCGAAACATGCCTATAACTTTATAGTCAGACCTCAGTATCTCCAGTTCTGCATCTTTGTATTCGACCAACTGTGAATCAGGTAGCACTATGGAAGAGCTTACTGGAAAAATCTACCCGTAAGTGGACCCGTGCAGTTCAAACCTGTCATTCAGGTGTCACGTGTGTATGGTCAAACACCAAGAAAAACAAATCTGGGAAAGAAGAGAGCATGTGAAGGGGAGCCAAAAAGGACTCTCAGGAGGTATTTCCTGAGGATGGACTAGAAGGAAGTGAGGGGGTGAACCCCCAGGGGAAGAGGCCTTCATGCAAAGCCAGGGAGGATCAGAGGGACAGGAGACCATGAGACAGTGTATTAGAAATGTGCGAGGGTCAGGGCGCCTGGAAAGGATGAAACGGGGAAGATCACACAGGTGTGTTTTTTTCTTTTTCTTTTTTTTTTAAGGTAAATGCATTTTATTTATTTATTTAAATATTTTGGCCGTGCCATGAACCATGTGAGATGCTAGTTCCCTGACCAGGGATCAAACCTGCACCTCTTGCATTGAAAGCTAGGAGTCTTAAGCACTGGACTGCCAGGGAAGTCTCATGAATTTTTTATTTATTTGTTTTTTTTTTTTTTTGGTATAAATTTGAGAGAGGACTTAGTCTGAATAAGAAAGTCACGTAATCTGGTTTGTGTATTAAACTAACATTGTGATTACTGTTTGGAAATAGGCTTTACCACTAGGAGCAGCAACAGGGAGACTAGTTAGCAGGTTAACGTAGCAGTAGAGGTGAAAAATAATGGTGGCTTAGACATAATGTTTTAGTAATGGCTGTGGTGAGATGGATTCAGCGATGTGATAGATTTTGAGATTGTAGTTGACAAGATGTGCTAATGGAATCACTGTGGAGATTAAAAAACAAAAACTGTCAAGGATGATTTCAGGTTTAAAGCAGCTATCATTTTGGAGTGTTTGCTCTATGTCAGAATAGCAATTCAGAGCCGTGGGTGTAATTATGATTAGCGTCCCCATTACAGAGGTAAGTTTCCAGAGCCTGTATACTTACCCTCCATAATCAAATGCCTTTTAGCAAAGCTAACATTACTAGCTAATAAATAGCACTCCTTAAAATTTGATAAAAATAGTAATAATACAGTCTGGTACTTGTATGTGTGGCAGCTTTATAAAATTTAAGGCTCATGGAAGGCCCTATGAATATTCTTAACAGTTTAACCTGTTCTCTCCTACAAAAGAAGAAACTATCACAATTTTTACCTGGGCTGAAAGGAATTACTGAGAATGATTTTGTTTATGTGTGTTTTCCTAATGAGCATTTTGACCCAAGAATAAAGACTAGTATCTATTTGTAATTATTTCAAAAAGTAGATGGTCTGTAATTTATTATTTTTCTTCTCTTTATTTTTTATTTTCAATTAATTATTTTAATTGGAGAACAGTTACTTTGCATTATTGTGATTTTTTTTTTTTTACAATACATCAACATGAATTGGCCACAGTTATACCTGTGAACCCCCTCCCACCTGCCTCCCCACCCTATCCATCTGGGTTGTCCCAGAGCATCTGCTTTGGGTGCCCTGCTTCTTGCATTGAACTAAAACTAGTCATCTGTTTCACATATGGCAATGTACATGTTTCAGTGGTATCCTCACAAATCATCCCACCCTTGCCTTCTCTTGTTATGTCCCAGTGTCTCTTCTTTACATCTATGTTTCCTTTGCTGCAATTTATTAACGTTGCTTCAACTGACTAAGTTATTTTTACCTATTCATTAGCTCCTATCTCAGCCCTGATACTAGACACATCCTAGCAAACACTTTGGACAAGAAAAAAGATACTTAGTGCATTTACAAAAAATGCTTTTACTCCAAGTATTCCTCAGGTTACCTTTTATCAGTTCAAATTAGTTCAAAACAGTTAATGTAATTCTATAATTGCTTTAATTTTTCAAACATTTATGAATTTAATAAATATACAAAAATATTTCTATTAATAAAATATACTGTTGTGCACTCACCATGAAATGTAATATATTAAATAATTGACATATGTTCAATCATTTATGAAGCATATTGTATCAATTTATTGTCCAACAGATGCTACAAAAAGATGTTGTTTATTCCCATTTCCTAGTGAAATTAAAAGATTAGAAAGTTAAGAAATTCACCTAAGGTCAAAGAGTTACTAAATATCAGTACTGTAGAACTCGAAAAAACATGCCCTTAATCCACAAATTTTACTGATGCCTATATAATTCTCATAGAGCTTGGAAGAAATTTATGAATAAATATAGAACCTGTCAAGTATTTCTAATATTTTCATAAAGCCTGAACACTAATGATATCATTTATTAATATACTTAACAGTTCACTTCAGTCGCTCAGTTGTGTCCAACTCCTTGCGACCCAATAGACTGCAGCACACAAGGCTTCCCTGTACATTACCAACTCCCGGAGCCTACTCAAACTCAAATCCATTGGTCGGTGATGCCATCCAGCAGTCTCATCCTCTGCATCCCCTTCTCCTCCTGCCTTCAATCTTTCCCAGCATCAGGGCCTTTTCCAGTGAGTTGGTTCTTCTCATCAGGTAGCCAAAATATTGAAGTTTCAGCTTCAGCATCAGTCCTTCCAATGAATATTCAGGAATGATTTCCTTCAGGATTGACTGATTTGATCTCCCTGCAGTCCAAGGGACTCTTGAGAGTCTTTTCCAACACCACAGTTCAAAAGCATCAATTCTTCAGTGCTCAACTTTCTTTATAGTCCAACTCTCACATCCATACATGACTACTGGGAAACCATAGCTTTGACTAGATGGATCTTTATTGACAAAGTAATGTCTCTGCTTTTTAATATGCTGTCTAGATTCGTCATAGCTTTTCTTCCAAGGAGCAAACATCTTTTAATTTCATGGCTACAGTCAAAATCTGCAGTGAGATTAGAGCCCCCAAAAATAAAGTCTCTCACTGTTTCCATTGTTCCTCCATCTATTTGCCATGAAATGATGGGATCAGATGCCATGATCTCAGTTTTCTGACTGTTGAGTTTTAAGCCAACTTTTTCACTCTCCTCTTTCACTTTCTTCAAGACACTCTTTAGTTCTTGTTTTCTGCCATAAGGGTGGTGTCATCTGCATATCTGAGGTTATTGATATTTCTCCTGACAATCTTGATTCCAGCTTGTGATTCATCCAGCCCAGCATTTCTCATGATGTACTCTGCATATAAGTTAAATAAGCAGGGTGACAGTATACAGCCTTGATGTGCTCCTTTTCTGACTTGGAACCAGTCTGTTGTTCCATATCCAGTTCTAACTGCTGCTTCCTGACCTGCATACAGGTTTTTCAAGAGGCAGGTCAGGTGGTCTGGTATGCCCATCTCTTTCAGAATTTTCCACAGTTTATTGTGATCCACACAGTCAAAGGGTTTGGCATAGTAAATAAAGCAGAAATAGATGTTTTTCTGGAACTCTCTTGTTTTTTCTATGATCCACTGGATTTTGGTAATTTGATCTCTGGCTCCTCTGCCTTTTCTTAATCCAGCTTGAACATATGGAAGTTCACAGTTCACATATGTTGAAGCCTGGCTTGGAGAATCTTGAGCATTACTTTGCTAGCATGTGTTCAGTTCAGTTCAGTTCAGTCACTCAGTCGTGTCAGACTCTTTGTGACTCCATGAATCGCAGCACGCCAGGCCTCCCTGTCCATGACAAACTCCCAGAGTTTACTCAAACTCATGTCCATCGAGTTGGTGATGCCATCCAGCCATCTCACCCTCTGTTGTCCCCTTCTTCTCCTGCCCCCAATCCCTCCCAACATCAAGGTCTTTTCCAATGAGTCAACTCAACTCTTCACATCAGGTGGCCAAAGTATTGGAGTTTCAGCTTCAGCATCAGGCCTTCCGATGAACACCCAGGATTGATTTCCTTTAGGATGGACTGGTTGGATCTCCTTGCAGTCCAAGGGACTCTCATGAGTTTTCCAACACCACAGTTCAAAAGCATCAATTTTTCAGCACTCAACTTTCTTCACAGTCCAACTCTCACATCCATAGATAACCACTGGAGAAACCATAGCCTTGACTAGATGGACCTTTCTTGGCAAAGTAATGTCTCTGCTTTTTAATATGCTATCTAGGTTGGTCATCACTTTCCTTCCAAGGAGTAAGTGTCTTTTAATTTCATGGCTGCAGTCACCATCTGCAGTAATTTTGAAGCCCCCCAAAATAAAGTCTGACACTGCTTCCACTGTTTCCCCATCTATTTGCCATGAGGTGATGGGACCAGATGCCATGATTTTAGTTTTCTGAATGTGAGCTTTAAGCCAACTTATTCACTCTCCTGTTTCACTTTCATCAAGAGGCTTTTTAGTTCCTCTTCACTTTCTGCCATAAGGGTGGTGTATTCTGCATATCTGAGGTTATTGATATTTCTCCTGGCAATCTTGATTCCAGCTTGTGCTTCTTCCAGCCCACCGT